>NW_017717605.1:0-2880 GCF_001865875.1 Lupinus angustifolius
TATATATATATATATATAAATTTTTAATATTGCATAACAAATGACAAAAAATATATTAAAATAAAATACAGTATAAAATCAATATCATTATTAAAAAAATAACATGACATATAATTAAATAGAAGTTGTAAACTTGAATTAACAATTCATAAAATAAATAATATACAAATGTTAAGTTTTATACAAAAGTTTTAATAAGTATGGTAATAGTGTGAAGAGTTATGGTATTTGGTGGAAGAGTAAAAATGATGAGATATAATGTTATGTTGAGGTGAAATGGAAAATGGAAAAGTTGAAAAAAATAAGCTAACCAAAAATAAATTAACCCATGATTTTGAAGCTTATATGTTTCGCTTATTTTTTTTTAAAAAATGAGTTTAAAATTTCATTTGGTTGCCAAACATACACAATTTATATTTCCAACTTATTTTTTTAAAAATAAGCATAATCAACCCAAAAACATTATACTAAACATGCACTAAGTAATATAGTTTTTGGTTTTGGTGCTCTATCCCAAAGGGGTTATGTTTTATATTCTTAGTTTTGCTAACAAGCATGTTATGATTTTGGTCCCTCTATTTTGAGGAAGTTAATATTGAAGTCTTCATTTTTTTTAAGTATGTTCTATGTTAGAAGTGGAAGAAAGAATCAACCTACAAACCAAAGATAATAAGGATCAAAGCAAGCTGGAATGATCTCTTGTTCTTCTCTTAGTTAGTTAGTTTTCTTTAGCTTTCTTTCTTGTTGGGCCTGTTTATCTAAAAGGCCCAGTTTTCTTTTCCATTTTTAGGCTGTTAGTTTTAGTGCTGGTTGTTATTTCAGTTATGCCAACCACCTAAACTTTCTATAAATAACTTTGTATCTTAATCATCAATAATCTAATGAGAAGTATTATTCATTGACTCATCTTCCTTACCAATTCTTTTCTCTCTGCGATTTGCTCTTAAAACGAGATGGGACATCATGTTTAACATGGTATCAGAGCTTCACTTTGGGTAAATCCTCATCTTCTTCTTCTCTATTTGCGCTGCAATACTTTTCTTCACCTTCCTATTTCTAAATTCATCTCTGCCAAAGTTTAATTATGTTTGACAATGGAGAATCGAGCAATCCAACATCTCAATCCCCTCCAAGATCCAACTTCCCCTTTCTTCATTAACCACAATGAGAACCCTGAAGCTGGTATCGTTTCTAAATCCCTCAATGGTGAAAATTACCATTTTTGGTCACAAGCCATGGCCATGTCCCTAAAATCTAAGAACAAGTTCCAATTCATAGATGGTTCCCTATTAAAACCCTCCACCGATGATCCAACCTTCATCTATTGGGACAGATGCAATACCCTAGTTGCTTCTTGGTTAATACAATCTATTGATGCATCTATTGCCCAAAACATCTTGTGGATGGAAACAACTTTGGAAATATGGGAAGATTTGCATGAAAGGTACCAGCAAGGGGACGTCTTTCGTATTTCAGAACTTCTTGGTCAGATATACACAAATAAGCAAGGTAATCTTCGCATAGAAGCCTACTATAACCATGTTAAAGGTCTATGGGAGGAATTGGATAATTTCAGACTAATTCCATCATGCTCATGTGTGCACAGATGTACATGCACCTTAGTTCCCACGATTAAAGGATACATGGAAAGTGATTATGTTCTTTGTTTCCTTATGGGGCTTAATGATCAATATGAAGGGGTAAGGTCCCAAATAATGTTGATGGACCCCCTTCCATCCATCAATAAGACTTTTGTTCTCTTAATTCGGCAAGAAAGTCACATAAATTCGCACTTCAGTGAACCTAAGGTCCTCATGAATACTGCTGATATGGGATACAACACTAGCAACAATAATAGCAGCAATGAATATGGAGGAAATTTCAAGAGTAATAGAGGCAGGGGCAGAGCATATCAGAACCAACCAGGAAGGGGCTCAAGAAGGAATCAAAGTGAAAGAGGCACCAAAGTATGTACTTATTGCCATAAGACAGGCCATACAATTGATCAATGTTTCAAGAAACATGACTTCCCACCACCTGGAAATTTCAAGAATTATAATATCAACCACCTAACCACTCTTGAAGGAGATTCATGCAATGGTGACATCCAAACTGAAGCAAGAGAACAACCTGGTCACAATAACAATGATGCACTAGTCTCTTGAGTTAACATCACCCCTCAACAACACCAAACAATTCTCTCCATATTACAGCAACCTACATCAAAGGCTACTCACAATGCCAATCAAATCAACACACAATCTGGTGGACCAAGTAACAAAGGTAATAAATATGCATTACATTTGTGTTCTAAAAATTGTGATTGGTATCTTGATATAGGAGCAACTGATCACGTGTGTAACACCGCGAATTTTACGATTTCGAATTATAAGATTTTATTAATTATATATTCGAAAATGAATTTCTGGGCAATTTCCGTAAAGAATTAGACAAAACTCTAGTTGAGTTTTAGTCTTGAAATTTTATTTCCTATTTTGTGGTAAATTTTGGTAATTTTCGGAGACAGTCGGTTCTGAACCACTGTCTGGGCCGAAATCCACCCGGTACGGCTCAAAAAGTGGCTTTTGAGTTCCGTAACTCGGAATCGAATTCCGATTGCACCGTTGGCTTCGTAATCACATTTCGAGTCAAGATAGACCTTGAGCTGGTCCATACCTATTTTCTAAATATTTTTCACTCGGAATGCTGAAATCCGAAATTCTAATCGGATATTACGATCGGGCGATTTATAATATCCGATCGGGTATTAGCCGATAATATTCGATCATGTTTATCGCACATGTCTGCGAAGTAGTCGTTTCGTATTGGGATGCGAGATTTGCCTTTCCATAAAGCAAACCTCACATCAACCACCCTAAT
>NW_017717606.1:0-360 GCF_001865875.1 Lupinus angustifolius
AAAAAAAATTTTAGGATATTAATGATGTCTCGCTTGGGCGAGGAAGGCTTAAGTTTAATTGAGATTTAAAGATGAATTGTTGCTTGGGCGAGAAGGCATCGCTTGAGCGAGAGATGCCCAGTTTTAAAACGATATTGTTGATTGAATTTTCGCTTGAGTGAAGGGTCCTCGCTTGGGCGAGAGACAGTGATTGTGTTTGACTATTTGGATTGATTGTTTGAGTATGTAATAACCCTAGTATGGGTATGTAATATAAACTAATTTGGTATAACACCGTAATTGAATTAAAAAGTAAAGTATTCAAGGTGTTGGAATAAAATAGTCAACTTGGAAATTTATTTTAAAGAAAGTAATCCGAGA
>NW_017717607.1:0-38852 GCF_001865875.1 Lupinus angustifolius
GATGTAGTTTCCGCCTTTGTTGATTTAGTTGGTATGAACTAAAGATGACTTAACCGTTTATATGCATTGTGTTATTCAGGAAATTGTGAATCAGGTTAAGTTATCATTCGATAACGATAAGTTGATTTTCCGCATTTGAGTTACTTAAAGTGATGTCCCGGAAAAGGAAGGTTTTAAAAGGAAACAATTTTATACATCCCCATTTCAAAAAAAATTTACCCATTTTTCTGCAACGTTTTTTAGAAGTATTTTTCGGGGCGTTATAACGTGTGTCACACACTCTCACAATTCCAAACTTACAAGAAGATCAAGGTTGTTTCTATAACCTTACCTAATGGTAACCAAATATCTACCACAATTTCAGGAAGTATCATATTTTCTCCTAACCTCTACTTGACTAATGTTTTGTACATACCTTGTTTTAATTTCAACTTGATTTCTATCTCCAAATTAATTGATTTCATCCCTTGCCAACTATCTTTCTCTAAAAACTATTGCCACATCTAGGATCTGCCATCTTTGAGGATGATTGGTGTAGTTGAATTAAAGAATGATCTATTTGCAATGAAAGCCTCCATAAAGACTCTACATGTCATATCTACAACCCTGCAGGATAATAAGATTAATACTTTTACTACCTATGATAATGATATATGGCATGTAAGATTAGGACACCCCTCTCATAGGAAAATGATCACTATGCAAAAACTTTTTCCTTCCATTGTATGCAATAAAAGTAAGGATCCTTGTCATATATGTCATCTAGCCAAACAAAAGAATTTACCATACAATGATAGCAGTTCTAAGTCTGCAAACATATTTGACTTAGTTCATATGGACATATGGGGTCCTTTCTATGTCCCTAGTACTTATGGTCATAAATATTTCTTGACCATAGTGGATGATAAATCCAGATTTACTTGGTTGTATTTTCTGAAATACAAATCAGAGGTTCGTGAATTGATTAGGGATTTTTATTCCCTTGTTCTTACCCAATTCGAATTAAGGATAAAATGCATAAGAAGTGACAATGGGAAAGATTTTTCCCTCAAACACTTATATGTAGAACAAGGAATTCAACATCAAATTAGTTGTGTTGAAACACCCCAACAAAATGGGGTTGTTGAAAGAAAGCATCAGCACATACTTAGTGTTACTAGATCCTTAGTCTTTCAATCCAATCTACCTCACTGTTTTTGGAACTTTGCCATGACTCATGTTGTGCATTTAATCAATAGACAACCTAGTAACTATCTGTTTGGAGACACTCCTTTTAAGATTTTGTATGGAAAATTGCCTAACCTTTCTCACCTTAAGGCTTTTGGTTGCCTTTGCTATGCTGCCACCCTCACATCTCAGAGAAAGAAACTTGATCATAGATCCAAGAAATGAGTATTTCTTGGACTAAAAAGGGGGGGTCAAAGGATATGTGATACTTGACACTAGCACACATGAAATCCTTATATATAGGAATACTATTTTCTATGAACATATTTTCCCTTTCCATGGAATAGAGCATACTGAAAAGGAACCTGCTCTAATATTTCCTATTGAAACTAACACAAACAATAGGCTTAATGCACAAATCAATAACAGTATTGAACCTTCATATGATAATACACTAGGTAACCAAGATATGACCAACTTTCAATCTGTTATATCTGATGCAACCAATAGCCAATCTGAAGTTCATCTTGAAACTCATACTCCTCGGAGATCCCTTAGGACTAGGAACAAACCTCAATATTTACAAGACTATCATTGTGCTTTGACCACTTCTGCTTCACATTCAGTTTCATTGAGGTCTTCAAAGGTAAAGTAGCCTATATCTAAGAGTTTATCATATAACAAACTGTCAAATACTCACAAACATTTTTCTTTCTACATATCTTCTGATGTTGAACCTGATAGCTATAATGAAGCCATCAAACATGTTTGATGGCAGAAAGCTATCCAAAATGAACTTGATGCTTTAAATGCTAACAACACTTGGATTTTAACTAGTCTTCCTAACACTAAGAAGGTCATAGGATGTAAGTGAGTTTTTAAGCTTAAATATAAATTCGATGGATCTATAGAAAGGCACAAGGCAAGACTTGTTGTTAAGGGCTTTACTCAAACTGAAGGCGTTGATTATATGGAAACCTTCAGCCCTGTTGTGAAAGTGACCACCATTAGAGTAATTCTAGCCCTAGCTTCAGCCAATAATTGGCATCTTCACCAATTAGATGTGAATACGGCATTCCTTCATGGTGACTTAAAAGAAAACGTATATAGGAGAATCCCTCCAGGCCTCACTACTGATAAGCCTGGACTCGTCTGCAAACTCCAAAAGTCCCTTTATGGACTCAAACAATCTAGCAGACAATGGCATGAGAAACTAACAAGCATCCTTCTACAAACAGGTTACCACCAATCCTTTGCAGATTACTCCCTTTTTACTAAATCTACTTCTTCTACTTTTACTGTTATTCTTGTGTATGTGGATGATATTGTATTGGCAGGAAATAGCTTGAATGAAATCAATGACATAAAGACAATACTCAACTCAGAATTTAGCATAAGGGATCTTGGTCAGTTAAAATATTTCTTAGGCATTGAGATAGCAAGATCTAGCAAATGCATATTGTTCTATCAAAGAAAATACACTCTTGATCTCTTGGAAGAGACTGGTATGCTTGCTTCAAAAAACCATGTTCTACTCCAATGGAGTATGCTAAACAATTAGTCAGCCTTGAGACATGAACACCCCTCACTAATCCTAGCATCTATAGAAGACTAATGGGTAAGCTCCTCTACCTAACTCATACTAGAGCTAATATCAGTTTTTATGTTAGGCACTTAAGTCAATTCTTGTTTAAGCCTACTGACAAACACTTCAAAGGAGCCAAGAGAATTTTAAGATATCTTAAAGGCTCTATTAGTGTTGGAATATTTTTCCCTGCAGTTTCGGATTTCAAAATAAAAGGGTATACATATTCAGATTGGGCAGCTTGCCCTGATTCTAGAAAATCTGTTTCTGCATACTGCTTCTATTTAGGAAATTCTCTCATTTCATAGAAAAGCAAGAAACAACAAGTTGTTGCTAGATCTTCAGTTGAGGTAGAGTATAGGGTTATGGCTCTAGGTGCTTGTGAAGCCCAATGGCTGCTTTATTTGTTGCAAGACTTGCAGATTCCCCATCCTCAACCAATAATGCTCTACTGTGACAATCAATATGTCAGTCACATAGCTTCAAATCCTGTTTTTCATGAAAGAACAAAGCACATAGAGGTTGATTGTCACTCAGTTAGAGAGAAGGTTCAAGTAGAGCTTCTACACTTGCTTTCCATTCCCACTGGTTCTCAAATTGCAGACATACTTACAAAGGCCTTATCTCCTCGTCTGTTTCATCATTTACTTCTCAAGCTTGGGATGTTAAATATCCACATCCCAGCTTGGGGGGGGGGCTGTTAGAATTGGAAGAAAGAATCCACCTACAAACCGAAGACAATAAGGATCAAAGCAAGCTGGAATGATCTTTTGTTCTTCTCTTAGTTAGTTAGTTTTCTTTAGCTTTCTTTCTTGTTGGGCCTGTTTAAAAGGCCCAGTTTCCTTTTCCATTTTTAGGCTGTTAGTTTTAATGTTGGTTGTTATTTCAGTTATGCCAACCACCTAAACTTTCTATAAATAACTTTGTATCTTAATCATCAATAATCTAATGAGAAGTATTATCCATTGACTCATCTTCCTTACCAATTCTTTTCTCTCTGCGATTTGCTCTTAAAACAAGATGAGATACCATGTTTAACATTCTAAGTTTGATCTAAGAATTGATTCAAAGGATATGAGAATCCATTCCAAGAATATGAGAATCAATTCTTATAACTCTAATATGCAAAAGTTTGAATTTTGACCAGTAACCAATGACTTGGTTATGGGAATCAATCACTTAGACATAAAGGCATAAATATGTGTACCTAATGATCACTTGCAATTAGTCATAGATACTATATATAGTACATATTAATGTTTTTTTTTGGTTGAAGAAAGAAACACGTGAGAGATTATTAAAAGAAAGAAAAATGTGAGAAATTTTTAAAAGAAAGAAATATGTGAGAAAGATAATGAATTTTTTTATTGTCTGGCATGAGTGAAATGAAAAAGAAAAGGAAGAGAATATTTATTTATTTTTCATTTTTATTTGGTTGAGTAGAGTGAGAATATGAAATTAATGTTTTGTTTTGAAAGACAAAATTACTCTTAAAATAAAATAAAAAAAATTTGTTGAAAATGAATGGTTTTTAAATGTTTTATCGGTCATTTCACACAATTCAACTTTAATTACCCCAACTCTCTCTAAAGTTGGTGAGAAATAATTTATCTGCGTACCACACCATTTTTATTTTTCCTTCCTCTTGTCAACCAAATGCCTGAAAACACTTTTTCTATACTATTTATCTTCATTCTTTTTCTTTACAATCAAATGAAAGCTAAATTCACTAACACATTTGAGCAAACACTACAACTAAACTCTCCCAAATTATTTTCTCATATTTGCTATTACATATATGATTCCATACTTGTTTTGAGTCCCCTTTTTACATATGAGTAACATTCACACCGAAAACTTGCATATTCACATTATAGGAGTGCATATAATTTTAATTAGTCTTTTGTAAGGCTAAATAATTGTGAAACGTTTTTCCATCTATGATGGAATGAGGGTGAGGTTTTGAGAGGCTTGGAGCGCTTGTACCATCATGTATGTTTAAGGGTTCATAGCCATCTATGGAGCCATGTTATTTTAAAGGCTATAATGATGTACCAATAAGATATTAATCTACTAGTGTAAGATTTCACTGGATTCTTGCATAAGCCAAAAGGTCAAATGTTCGATTATAGTGACAATCACGATCGTGGACTATCACATGAGCAGGTATGGGCACATGCCCCACTGAATTTTCTAATTTTTAAAAAATATTTCCTTTACCTAATTTATTAAAATATTTACTCTATCATCTCAGCACTAGTTTGATTTTTAAGGATGTTTATAAAATATTTAATATTGTTAATATATTTATTTTTGTGCAAAAATTCTATTATATAGATTTTAACGAGAAAGATAAGATTAGATTAGCATGAGATATCAAGTTCAACATTTTATTATTGATGCCATTAGTCATTCCATTTAAAGAACTCATCAATTATCTTTGAATTAAATGTAGCTTTTACAAAAAAGGGAAGGTGAATGCATAATATTTGATTGATCGAGTTATTTTCTTATATTAACTATTATGATTTCTACAGCTACTACAAAAAGATCATTTTTAGTAATGAAGACAATCAAAACAAAGTTACATAGTAAGATGGAAGATAAATTTCTTGTAGACAAAACGATAATTTATATTGAAAAGAAAATAGTTGGAACTGTTGCTATCAGATTCAGAATCACTTCTGAGTTTAATTCTTCAAAGGACGAAGAGACTCCTTAAATGAATGTACACTTTTCTTTAAGATTTTTAGTTGTTAATTAATATTATTTAGAAATAATATGTTTTTATAAAACTTTAAACAAGTGCATATGTTTCTTAATATTTATTGTTACTCAATTCATTTTAATTATAATTAAATATTGATATCCTTCTAAACTTTAGATTAAGATAGGCCACTGACAACCACGTATCTCGAAAATGATTAATTCTTTACTTATAGAAAGAGAGAATACAATTCTTTATAATAATAAAAATTATAATGATGTAGTTAAGGCTCTTTAGAAAACTATCCTTAACGTGTGGTGTATGTTTTCTCTCAATTACTGGACTCTCCAATACTGAATACTAGAATGTGAAGGATCGATAATAAAAATAATATAGGCCCTAAAATAATAAAAAAATTAAGACGTTAAATTTGTTTGACACTACATGTCAGAATTTTGGTTCAGTATTGGTCTGGGAAGATCCAAGCCCTAACGTGTGAAGGTCCACCACCACTTATGAAGCTTGGACATTGTTCCTACCCGACGAACCAAAGGTCATGTTTAGACGCCGAGGTGGCCCCACTTGTTGGGACCACCGAAGTTGACCCAGGAGACAACATGTCTTCCGTACTCCACCAACCTACCTGCCAGCGCAACAGACGGGTTGCAGAGCAGGCTAAGAGACAAGAAGGGCACAGTGTACGACCCAACAGGCCGCCTGACACGGGAAAAGCAGCTCCAGACAGCACCTTTGGTCGGCCACGCGTCGCACCACCAGCCAAGAGCCCAAGGTCAACTCTCACTCCTATAAATAGGAGTACCCACCAACAGGAAGTATCTTAACCTGAACTCCTAGACTCTCTAATATTATTCTTCTTGTCACTCACTCTCTACTTCATATACTGACTTGATCGTCGGAGAGCCTTTTCAGGTACCTCCACCGGCGGGTCCAACTCTTTGCTGCCTTCAGTCACCTTGACGATCGCTTCCTACCTCTTCATCAACATCTGACTCATCATTGTCCGTACTCTTGTGTTCTGATAAAGAACAGACATGATAGAGTCGAAGAAAATCTCATGTCTAAGATTTGAAGATTAGGGTAGCTCTTGAGGTTGTGAAATAGACATGAATCCTATCATCTTTTTTTTACTCTGTTTAAGCGCTTACTTGTTTTTCTCATATTATACTGACTAGTTTGATATTGGATATTCTAGTATTATGAATCAACAACATCACTATTTTAAGTTTTCCTATTGCTTTTGATTTGATAAAAAAAGTTTAAGTTAATTTTGTGAGTCTGATTTTATTTGGGATGATGTGTATTCGCTTGAGAATTAATAAAACTATTTTTACAATCTCGACTTCGATAAAACAAATTAGTCTGAATCGCTACTTCTAATTAATCGATTATGTCGTATAAGTGATTGTTGTTAAAAAGGCTTTCATAGCTCATTTGTTAAACTCCACCAACAGTAATTTGCCTGTGTGTGATATTTTTATGTGACAATTGTTTTTGAAAGAATTTTTTAAAACTGATCTTATTGAATCAAAATTGATCAATATTTTTGAAAACTCAAATAACCCATTTTGAGTTTAAGGCCAAGTCTAACAACTAAGAAATTCACCATCAATTAGCCATTAACCTACTTATCGAGTGTTGCAAAGGCTTCAAGAACTAGTGGTATGAAATGAAGAGCAATTGGGTTGGATTCTTTTGATGTAAATGCACATTTTAATTGAATTTTGTGCTAATAAAAAACGTTTTCTGATAAATTATGGGCTTATTTTTATAAAATATAAAAAAACTATGATTGGTAGCTAAAGGGTGTGATTAGTCAATAACAACACCTTCCCAATTATGTTGTTCCATAACATAATTGATTTGGAATTATTATATATCATCTAAAGAACTAATGGTATAAATTCATGTAATTTAGTAGCAATTAGTGAATAAGAGAATAATAATATTTTATTATTATTGTTTTGAAAATGAATGAAATAATGGGGGAAAGGAAGGAGGATATATTGTTACAATGATAATCCTTGCATGCATACTCTAAGGATGATACAAAGCTATTATTTTTTGGGAATTGAAGGTGACTCTGGAGGTACCCCATGACCATTTTTGCGAGGATCCACAGCCAACACTGCATTTACATAAAAATATATGATATATATTTCAAGGTTACAAAGTTAGTGTGATTGATAATATATGTATAAGCAATTAAATATAAACAAAAGTGGGAGACATAGGTAGGGAGGATATGTGAAAACGGGATTTTATGTCCATAAAAGTTGATGTTATATCTCAGAGCAATCAGTGTTTGTGAACAAGTCAAAAACAACACTTTATTTTATTTTTATATTATTAAAATAATATATAAAGTCCATATGTCAATATATAAGTGGAATATGACATGAATGAGGACGCCAAGTTGGGATAGCTGATCCCCATCTGAAGACGTGTGTCAGTTCATATGTCATTTGTTATAATTGATTGAAAAAATAATATTTAAGTTATAAAGTTTAATAATTAAATAATACATGAAATCACACAACTTGTGGGATAAAAAATATATTCGGTTAAATGATGATATAGAGTAAAAATAAGTTACCTGTAGTATAGGGAGGAGTGCAATGGCAAAAGGATTTGCATACCCATGAGTACCATGTCGTTTTGCATTCATCCTCACATTTTTTTAAGCATTCATCATAATATGCTTGCAACATATTATGATTTGATTGTGCTTGAAGAAGAGGTGCAAGGACTAAAAGGCAAAAAACCACCAATAATGCAATATTTTTGTTTCCCATTTTATTTATTTTGGTACTTTCTTTTTCCTCCTTCCTTTCCTTCCATTTTGTCTTCTATTCATTTCATGTTTATATAGTCTCATAAATCAGGTCAAAAGTTTGTTGCTAAAATTAAGGATTCTTCTTACAACATGTCGTGTTTTTTCTAACTAAAGATGTAGAAAATGTCAAATGTGATGGCAACTTAATGGCTTTTGGTAAATCACTCATCATACTTATTTTTAGGGAGATGCATTTACTTCTTCAAATTAAAACATAATGGTTTTAATTAAAAGTTTGGAATATTTGATATGTACTAGTATTTTTTTTTCTTTTTAGTGAAGGATTGCAGTTAATGAATTATGGTTCTCTATAACATTATTAGTATTTAGTACATTAGTTATAATGCATTTTTCATTCTTTTGTTTATAATTCTGAAACTTTTTCATGCAGAAGTTTACGAAATAATTTTTAATTATGTTTTCCGCTAATAAAAATAGGGTAATCTTTTACTCCCAGAAACAAAGGACCAACATGGAAACTATTTCATCTTTAGTGGCTATCTAATCTTTGGGGACCAATTTTACAATATATTTGTTTATAAAACATACTTATTTGACTAATTTATAAATAATATTTTACTCTTACCATCATTTTTAACTTTGTATAGTTATTATCATTGGTTTGAAAAATAAAAATGTAACTGGGATTATAAAAAAATGTTAAAAAAAGTAATGTGATCAACTCCTTAAAATGATTTAATTTTCGATGATGGTGGACAAAACTAAAAACTCAATTATCGAACTTCTGAAAATGAAGCTTAATCATCTTTGAAATAGAGTATCACTCTTAATGAAAGAAAAAAACAACTTAAAGTATTGGATTGGCCTATAGTGAGCACAAAATATTGTATACTTATTAGAAACTTATGTATCAAACTATTTTTTGTTTTTACATAATCTTTACAAATAAGAAACTTCAGTAGTGTATTATCATCTTAGATCGTTTAGTATTATTTTACATTAATTTATGAAAGAGGTAGAATGGACACGTTATGTTGCATTTTTTCACTTAAACAAAACATCTTTAAAATAGAATAACTTATCTTGTTGCTCCCATCTTTAAAATATAAAAAAATGAAATAAGATGTAGTTTTTAGAAACTTTTGTGGTTTGGTTCAACTTTTGAAGGTGATGAGAGGGGGTTTAAATTTTAAAATCCTTCATACTCCCACTTTTACTTACCTCCAAACTCCAATATTGGTTTTTTTATGGAATATAATTTTGTTTGCTTTAAATGCTCTCACTATCAATTAAAAACACAAATAAATCCTGAACAGTCATCTCTTGCTTTCTTTCAATTTTAAAGTTTTGTTTGTGTTTTGGGTAATGACTCTTAAACAAATGAATAAATCCAACATTCATATGTTAACTACTATTATCTTTTAAACAAAAATATTACAAATTAACAATATATGAAGGTCTGACAGTGTAAAAACCTTAATACTAACCCTGCATAAATATTAAACTATCCTTGTTTCTTTCCATTAAAAAACTAATAATCACCATAACCAATCACTACTAGTCTATTATTATCATTTCATTTGTAAAAGATTAATGGGATGATTTTAGTCTCTTTTGTAGTTTTAGGTGAATAAATGGGCTTAAGATTCTATCTAAACAGATCTATTAAAGTTAAAGAATCATCAAGTGGCTATCAATTATTTCACAGTGCACAAAACATAATCTAAGAATCTGATAGCTCAAGCAAATGAGCAACCTGTGTCTAATAATCACAGAAACTGTACCTTGAAAGTTGCAAAAACAACAACACAAAATAGGTATATATATAAATCAAAACCAAACATACGCTTTGAAAGGACTTATGTTTGCTAAACAATGTTTCCAGCTTTCCAGAACTTATTCCAGAAGGAATTTTGAAGTATGCAATCAATGGTGATGATCATCGTCGCCATGTCCATAGGGTGATCCACCAGGTCCCACTACTTCAAGCTGTTAGGTCAAAAAAGGGTTAATAATTAGTGTCATTTTTGTAAACAGGCATTTAATTATCATCCATTAATGTTCTAAATAGGTGACAAGAATTTCATTGAAGTTTTGTTCTAACAGACACAATTCATTCAAGCAAAACCTGGACACATGACAATAGTTTAAAACTTTAAATAAACCTATGTGCTGCAATAGTTGAATTATTCTCCAACTATTCCTTCAAAACCATATCAAGAAAAGGCCCACTTTTCCATAGGCGTTTCATGTTGAATTTCAGTCCTTCATAACATAGGGACCACCTTAAACAACAATAAGCTAAAAACACAAACCAAGCAACAATGCCAGATAACAAACTAGTTAATATTCAGTATAGTACAGTGTTGAAATGAGTGAATCGGTAATTGATGTACTCAATCCCGACAGAATGATAGCTTCTCAAAATTATATTACTTTCACAATTGGGTGGAATATTAGTTAAAGTTAAAGGAACTAAAAGCTTCCCAAAACAATACTTTATAGGATAAGCCTCAGTTAGAAAAGTCAATAACAAGCAATGATCCTTGACGATCGGTATGTAAAAGTGCACGCAAACAAGTGCGTAATTTTCAAACAACGTATTCATATATTATGGCATTTAACACCACATGTGTTAAGGAAAGTGTAAAAGATATACTAAATACACTAAATGTGATTATCAACTTACCACAAAATACTGTGAGCACACTGGACATTCATGAGGCTTGCCTTTCTCTAGCCAAAACCAGACAACATCATGCTCATCCTCTGCAATCAAACAAGGTGTTCACCTCGTCAGTGCTAAAACCAAAATTCTGGAATTTTTCATCATCTTCTGGAGAATCATGGACACAAAGATACATTAAGATAGATCAAGAAAACTCACCGCCTTCACCTCCTGGGCACCCAACTATTCTTTTATCATAGTAAGATTTGACAACTGCAGGTTCTTCCTATGAACCAAAACAAACAATAAAAGATACTTCAATCAGAATGAGCCTTTTGGAAATAAAGAAATAAACGTGGATATTTAGATTGGCAGATAGCTCTTTTGGTCAAATGAAAATAGAAACGTTTAAGAAACTTATGTGTGTCATTAGCTAGAGTAAATACTAAGAGGCTTACAAAGTCTCAGAACCATTCTGACAAATTGATAATATAAAGGCATTAGATCTCTTGAAATGAAAAGGACCTTCATTGGTTTTCCAGCCTCATTCTTACAATGACATGTAGCGAGGTGATCAAACAAGAAAGTTTGTGAAATAGACCAACAATTTAGCACAATCACAATACATACATCCTCATGCTTTGTTACATTTTTGTAAGAATATCTTAATGTTGGCTATTGCTTCAAAAGAGGATCATATGTTGGGACCCAAATCTGAACGTATGTACATATTTATCCATTTGTGTCCCTTCTTTTGTTTTTTATTCCACTTAATTAGATGTTAGATACCATGAATTCATGCAAACAAATCAGTAAGAGAGATAAACCTTAAAAGGTTATCCAAAATTAGTCAACACAACTTATGCAGAACTAATTGGGTCAAATTATAAATATCTAAATTTATGCATCACTATGTCACACTCTTTTCTTAATAAAAGATTTTACACTACTCTGCTGCTATTAAGCATGGCAAAGATATAATTAAACCATGATAATATATTGATTTTATAAATATGATAGTATTTAAAATTCCTTCAAAGTGATTCAACATCTAGATTCTTGAAAAACTTAAAAATCCTTTTTGAATGATTTGGAATCTTTATGAACAGCAGAAAGTGAAGCTTATACGTCAGAAACGGAGAGCAGAGTGTTCCGAGGTGCATCATGAAGAATCAACTAGTGGCTCAATGGCTGATGACACTGAGAGCTACATACTTTTAAATCAACAGCTTTTGAAGGCACTTGCCTCTAATTACACAATGTGCATTATACTTAGCATTGATACTTTCAAAATTAATACTTTTATGTGTCACATTAGAAATTTTTGACCAGCATTAACAGCCTAAATATCATCCAAGATGTAACTTCCAACGGTTACAACAAAGCTTGCTAGCAGGCAGCAGAGTCTTCGACACTCAAGATCAAAGCTAGTGCACATGCACAAATCGAAAATAGGAGATGCAATTAAAATAAAGAAAATCACACATTTGACCAACTACAATAAGAAATGATTAATAAAAAAAGGCGGCCCAATGCATGAGGCTCCCACTTAAGGGGTCTAAGGAGGATAGATGTGAACAGTCTTAACCCCGTATACAGAGAGGTTGTTTCCAAGATTTGAACTCATGACCTCATGGTCACTAAGCAACAATCTTATCGCCAAGCTCACCCTCTTAAGAAACAATTAACAATAACAATAAAATTAATGAGCTCTGATACAACGTGCTATGTATTTCTTATTGCGTTTCTCTTCTTTTCTTGCAGGGGGACTATAAAACAAACATTAAACATTCACATGGATACAACTTCAAACACAGAAAAAGTAATAACACTAACCTTTGTGCCAAAAGGACCTTCAGGATGGTCTATTTCAAGAATATCCCTTCCCTAACAAAAAAAAATCAGCCTTCATAATTCATATGCATAATATATTTACCTAAACTATAGCTAAACTGTTCAGCAGCACATGTTTGCCTTTGAAACTGATTTAAAACATATAGAACTCTTTCACCTATAGCTCCTTCATCAACATTTCATCAAAAGATAGCATTAGAACAGAATGAAACAGTACATTCTGTTCTACTTTCTTTGGTTCCAAAACTGTCAGTGGAACCTAAATACTCACATTTTAGGGGAAAAGTTGAAAGACATACAGAGCTTATTTGGATTCATGAGAATAGCTAATTTCACTAATATACGATCAGTTTATGAAAATAACTTGTGACCTTCCTATAAGCTCATTTTAGACATAATTTTATGAAGAAATAAAAATAAGCTACGTATCGAATACATGATTAGTTAAATTGTTTAAACACATATACCCTTAATCACGTTAAGTACACAATAGAACAAGAGAAAAAAATGGTATACACTGACGGTGTAGAGTTTTATACATTGTGACTGCATCATTAACATTAACTGTGCATACATATTACACTCATTGAACAAACATAGAATACAACTAATATGTAGACATATATATACCTCAAGTTGAGCTTGAATTTCCTCACGCTCGTGACCAGTAGCGATTGGCACTACATCTTCAACCTTCTTTTTTACCGCACTCGTATCATCTATAACAATAAATAAATAAAATATAATTAAATACGAAGAAACTAATGAAATTAAGAATCGGTCAATAAGAAATGCATATAAGAGAAGAGAGAGTGAGAGTACCCGAAAAGTGGCGGCGGGGGAGGGCTGAGAGTGCGGGAGGAGCGGCGGCGGCGATGGCAGCGGCGGAGGAAGCAGATCGGGGAGGGGAGAGAGAAGAAGTTAGGGTTTTGAGGTGAGAAGAGAGAAGTCTACGATACATGATTGTTCTCAGGTCACGCCCAACGATGTTGCGAACGGTGTCGTTTTCAAACTGAGAAATGGAATAGAGATGATAGGGTTCTTTGTTGTTTTTCAATGATACAACAATACAACACAAGATTTCATATATATCAAATTACTTTTGTTCTTATAAAATCATTTTTTTTTACTTTCATTATTTTCAAAACAAATCTTTAGGCTTAGAATTGAACATGAAAATATGGTATACTATTAATAAAAAATATATTTTCTAAAAGAGTAAATTACAATCACACCCCTGAGTTTGAGTTTTAGTGAAATTATACAAACTACCCCTCACTTTTCTACATTTACACAAATCTCCCCTGGTTTTTTTTATACTTTCATTACACTTACTACTCGTACATAAGAAATAAGTGTAATCTTTTAACCAAAAAAAAATGTGATTAATACAATTAAGTTAAACAAAAACATGATATATTGTGTAGACAAGTCCAAATAATATACAAATATATATTATTTGGACTTGTCTCCACAATATATCATGTTTTGTCTAACTTAATTGCATTTATCACATTTTTTGTTTAAAAGATTACACTTATTTTTTATGCAGGAGTGGTCAGTGTAACGAAAGTATAAAATTAGGGGAGGTTTGTGTAGGAGTAAAAAAGTGAGAGATAGTTTGTGTAATTTCACTAAAACTCAGGGGTATCAATGTAATTCACTCTTTCTAAAATGAAACATTTCCTCTATTTTCAATACATTTTAATGATAATTTCATTGTTAATGTAGTATAAAAGTATTTATAATATTATGAGATAAGTTATCTCCCTTAGTCAGTATAATTATGATACATGTCTATTTGTATTAGTTTTTTAATAGTTAATGATGATTTAAAATGAATAGTGAATTATATATAATGATAGTTTAAAAACTTTTACATTATTAATACATACATTTTTTCCTCTATGTACTAATGAATAAAGATGGTGTTACACGCTAAGAATTTGTAATTTAAATAAAAAGTAACTTTTGACCGATGGTAAGTGTACTCTAGACTCAGAAGAAATTACCAGATTGAATTGGGTTTTGTACCATTTATTATTACTAGTGTGTATAATTATAATTATAATCACTACATGTTCAATTTTTATATATTTCATTTTTGTAAACTAAAATATATTTATTGTGTTCGGTGTACTTTATATTATATTTTTGTGTGTTTATGATAATGTTTAATTTAAGGTGAGATGTGGTTAATTAATATATTGGTGGTATTTGCTTAGGATTATATAGTTTTTTTTGTAAAAATTAAATAATGTTAAGGGCAATATTGGAAATGAAAATTACACCATAAGGGAAGTTATTTCAAGTTTTGGCTTTATATATAGTATAGATTATTATTATAAACGTTACAAAATCCATACTTTTAAATTATAGATTAGTGCTGAAGTAAATAAAAGAAATATATATATATATATATATATATATATAATATATAAACAAGTTTTAAAAAATAGAGTATATATATAGGATTTATTATTAGTTATAATGATAGAATTAATTTTATAGATAATAGTAATAAGACATATGATAAAAATATAAAATTTTAATAAGAATAAAATAAGGACAACAAAACTGCATCATCATGATTATATTGTTATAACAAGAGGCCAAATAAATTGATTGTTTCCAAATGCAAATAACAATCGTGAGGCAATTGGCATATTTGAAATCTCATATACATGGAGGCCAATTCAGTCCAATACAACTATGGGTAAATCATAATATGTATACTTTTACTTTTTCTTAACTACTAGTGTGGCAATAGATACTTCGTGCCAATCGGTCTACATTTTTACTTTCTGATATCAAACATTTAAGTTTATATATTTTATTTTGGTGAATCAAAATATATTTTTTATTAAATATAATTTATATTGTAATTTTTATTTGGTGCACTTTATATTATATTTTTTTATCTTTATTTTAATTGTCAAAGTAAGGTAATGGGTGATTAATATGTTGGTGGTGGTTATATATGTTCATTTTTTTTTACAAAAATTAAAAAGGGTTAAGTGTAAAATAGGACAAATAAAATTATATCATGATGATAGTTATTGTCGAATAATATAAAAAAAAACTGAACATGATTATATGCTTTTTATCGTGAAAATAAAAGTATGTGAATGACAAAATATGGAAATACAAATTATATTATAATGGATGATTATTTTATGTTTTCCCTTTATTAAGTAGTATGGATATAATAAAAAAGGTTCTCCCACATTATGTATTGCCACATATCAACTTTTCATTCATTTTTCTCCTCTAAAATCAATTCACCTCCTTCATGTGTAAATTCCTAATGTATATATTTCATTTTCTTATTATAATAGTATAATTATATGAAATCAATTATTGCATTTCATAATAATTTTAACAAAAAATATGTCAATTGAACATTTATATATAATGACTAATTATATATTTCTTTTCCTTATTATAACAATATAATAATATTAAATCTATTATTGCATTTCTTAATAATCTATTAACTATATAATAAAAAAGGTCATCCTACATCATCTACTAACACATGTCAACTTTTCATTCAGTCTTTTTCCTCCAAAATGGTTCTACATCCTTCATGTGTGCATTCTCACATTATATATTTCATTTCCTTAATTATTAATTATATAATAAAAAAGGTCCTAGCACATTATCTATTGCACATGTCAACTTCTCATTCATTTTTTCCATCACTATTAACTATATGATAAAAAAAGGTCATTTCACATAATCTATTATCACATGTCAACTTCTCATTAGTTTTTCCCTCCAAAGTGGCTTCACCTCCTTCATGTGTACATTGTCACACTATATATTTATTATTATTATTATCTATTTAACCATATAATAAAAAAGGCCATCTCACATTATCTATTGCTAAGTCTTAACTTCTCATTCATTTCCCCTCCATAATGGCTTCACCTCCTTCATGTGTATATTCTTACCCTATATATTTCATTTCCTTATTGTAATAATATTAATTCCTTTATTTCTTAATAATTTCAAAATAGAAAATATGCTCTAGACATCCATTTATGATGGCTACACTATATATTTCATTTCCTTATTATAATAATATTAAATCCATTACTGAATTTCTTAATAATTTCAAAACAAAAACATATATTACTATAAGAATTACTGTACTTTTCACCATCAAAGTTTTATGGTACTTTTCATACTGAATTTTAATATCAAATTTCAAATTCTTTGAATTTTAATTTTCTCTCATTATAATTGAAAAAAATCAAGTTTTTTTGTAACTTTTAAATATATTTTTAATAAAAAAACTCACATAGTATCACGATATGGTTTCCTTATTTTCATAAAAAAAAAACAAATTCTAAATTGAAAAATTCATTTTATTTTCTACAACTTTTAAAATATTTATTTTAAAAAAAATCACATGGTATGATGTTTCGGTTTCCTATTTTCATTAGGAAAATAAAATTCGAAATTGTGATTTATTTTCCTAATGTGTTCGAACAGGCAAATATACGAATACAAATGCACACATATCATATGTGTTCTTAGCAATGTGAATGTACGAATAATATGTGTATTTTTAACTATGCGAATGTTTGGGTCACACGTGTTTTCCTAACAATATGGATGCATGAGTAATATATGTGCTATTTACCATATGAATGCACATATAATATGTGTTCTCAATCATGCAACAAAAAAATATAGCACCGTTCTAATGCACATGTAACTTGCTAGTTAATATATATTTTTAAATTATACTCTAATACAATGATTGAGTTGTGAAATGTGAATATTTGAATTTAGACTTCAAAAAATGCACTCTATCATTATTATATTCATTCTCATCTCCCCTTCTCTTTATAATACCTACAAGTCTTCCAAAATAAATAAAAATATATACTTCAACATGCTAAGATGGTTAAGATTTTCTACAATTGACCACGAGGTTTCATTATCATTGCCAATTTGAGCAAAGCCCATGGGGCCCGCCCACCAGTCCGCACGTTTTAGGCGGGCAGAGCATGAAAATTGTGTTCATCTGCCCTAAAATGCCCGCCCAACATGCCATTTTCGCTCAAGGGCATTTCAAATGGGCGGGCAGGATGGCTCATGAGTATCAATGAACACTAAAATAAGAAATTTGATGGGTCATGTATGACAAGAGTAATTCATGTTCTCACCACTTGAGCGAATGTAGCAATTTTCCAAAATATAATATCTTACCAATTAAATGTATGTCCGGTTTATGCAAAACAAGATGTTATGTTTTGTGTTTTTAATCCTACTGTCACACTATGTATCCATGTAATCTCAAGTACTATGTCATTTTTAGTTTTTTTCTTTTAATTTAGGGCGGCCCACAAGCCCGCCCTGCCCATGTTTAGGACGGGTATGACATGATATTTCATGCCCTATTTAAAAAACGGACATGCCCATCCCCACCCTAATTTTAGTGGATATTGTGTGGACATGGGAAGGACCGCCCTAATTGCCAATGCTAGGTTTTATCATTGACCTTCACCTCCACATAAGAATTTGCCTAACATGAGTCTCTCTTTTTCCATGTACAATAAGTGTGAACTTGAGTATCTTACTCAGTTTCTTAATCACTAATATCTAATGGGTTTCTAATCTAATGATCCCTTTTAAAATATACAAAGAAACATATCTAGAGCTCTATTTAAACTACCAACAAGATGTTGATATAGGGATGTAAGGTCTTACTAAATCTCTAGGATGACCAAAAGGTCAAAGGTTCAATTCCTGGGAGCAACACTTGTTGAGAAGGGCAGCGACATATTGTGAAAGAGATTAGTTCCTTACCCAAAAATGGTAAGGGGATACCATTGATAGTACAAAAAAGAGCTTTATTTAAACTCATTTAGAAGAAATTCATAATACTGCTTGGATGTATATCTCATGATATTTTCACCAGTATATATGTACATCAACAACGCGTTGGTTTAGTAGTTTAAGGCTCCACCAGATTTCCTATATGTATTATGTCAAAAGTTCGATTCCTAATAGCGACACACGTTAGGAGGGACAATCATATACCCAAAAAGTGATTAGTTACTTACTCATGGGGTAAAGGGATACAAAAGGTCATGATAATGCACTACAAATATATATATATATATATAGAGAATAATGTATCTCCTCATATAAGGAGATAACTTATCTCCTTATACAAGGAGATACTCCATTCCCATATATATATATATATATATATATATATATATATATACTACATCATAGATAGTGTGATACAAATGGTCATCATAATGCACTACAACCTAATATAAAGCATGCTAGTATGAGGGGAAAACCAGCAAATTTATCTCTCAGCCAATCACTTGTTGTCTTGATCTTTTAGCTTTTGCCCCTTGCTCTTCACTATCATCTAATTTTCTTCTTAAGTTCTTTAGATCATCTTCACTAACCAAACCATTCAATTCTTTGTTCAACACATATGCTTCGCGCATTTTCCTTCGGCATTCTTTACTTGCAGAATCATGGGAAACAACTGAAACACAACTTATAGAGCATATATAAGCAGGGATTATATGGAACCCTATACAAACCAATACATGTTGAATTTAGACAGAAAAGTATGTTCTAAAGCTAGTTTCTGTTTTTTTAGCTATTAACATGCATATAGTTTTAGAACATAAAACAAAAGAAATCCTCCAGTGTATTCATTAATTATTCCAAATTGTGGGAACACATCACCCAACAATTAAGACATGATTCTGAATCATAGAGGTGCAACTGCATTGGACCGTATCAGGGCCGCTATAGATTCAAACTGCAAAATCGGTAATCCACACCGCAATAGCCACAACCGGCATCGCAATAGCCACGATCAGCATCACATCACAACATCCATAAGTCCGCAACCACAATTTAAAACCAAAATAATTCACAACTTTAAATACAAACTCAAAGAAACCAAATTATATGGATTGAAGAACAGTGGAGGATAAACATTACCAACTGTTGAAAGCTCTATAAAACAGGAAGTAAACTAAATGACGAAACTGACCTGGCATCGGATAGTCTTTGCCAATTATGCATTTTGCTTTGGTCTGGATGCTTAGAGGAGCAGTCCATGGTTCATAAATGTACTCCCTGGGCATATCTGCTTACATACATTCAGTTCAGATCCAACACCTTATCCAACAAAAATCGACTAGATGATAGAAAATGGTGGAACTTCAACATACCTTTTAAGACTGGGAGAAAATGCCTAATGTAGTCACCATTACGGTCATACTTCTTGCCAAATGTAATTGGGGAATAAATACGATGATACTGATAATGATAGACAATGCATGTGATAAAGGTCAGTGTAAGAATCAGGATAAAACTTAAGATGAAGAATAGAAGTTACAATTTAAATGGTACAAGTTAAAAACCACAAAATATATAGCATCAATATCCGTGTAGACTTCGAGTTATGAATTTATAAAGATCATACATAATAGGTATGGAATAGAAAATCTGGTCGCTTTCCACGAAAAATATAAACTCGTAGCACAGTATAGTTCATACCTGATAAAAGAAGGATGAACATGAGAGCCACAACCAGTTTCCATTGTTAATGGCCCAATCTGAATCAATCAGAAGTCGCTCAAAAACATCACGTCCTTTTTCCCAATGAACAAACTGTCAGCATAAACAAACAACATTGGTAAAGAGTGGCAGCATATAAAAAGTTTGACATGCTCAAATTATCGAAGTCATATACCAGATCACCTCGAGTTAGAAAGCACGCAACAGAGTGTCGTGCCAGATGATGTATCCAACCCCACTTGCGTAGCTACAACCGAAAATTACAGATTCAAATGCACTTCCTGAGAAGGCCAATGAAAATAATGTGGTGGACTAGATTTGAGCACCTATGCAGCTTCAAAGTAATACAACTATTGCTCGTTGCTTCATTTGGAGGAAAAAACGATTTTAGAACCCAAACCTGGACCATGATAGCATCAATCCAAGGAAATCCTGTCCTAGCCTCCCTCCAAGCCTCCAGCAATTTATCATCATCCTTCCAAGGAATCTACGATAATACATTTTCAACAACATTTATAACTATGAAGGAAACCGAATCAGATTTGCTTTTAACGAGTATCAATCTGAGAACCTCATAGTCAGAGAATTATTCAACACACCACTAATAACGAGGATAAAATAAAAGTAAATAGGACTATAAGAATATGTCAGAAATAACTACTCTTGAAGCATGAACATAATAATGACCTAGAAAATCATATCTTTGTGTTTATATGTGGAATATTTTATGTACCAATATACAATTCTTGCTAGTAAATAGTGTTAGTCAAAGCAACTTGGGATAATATTTCTTTCTTTGCATTTTTCAATTCCTTCTTTTGAAATAAATTTAAATATTGCCAAACACTATATATTAGAATCCATTCATTCTTACTTGCTTGCATATCCTATTGCCTTTCATTCTATCGAAGTTCGGAGTCCCAAAAGCTGCTGTGTAAAAGAAGTCTCGCCACAACAACTAAACATGTCAACAACAGACAACAGCTTCAATTTCCTAAAAGTAGAGCTTGAAAAATAATACAGTACTAAATTTTGGAAATAGCATTACCTGTCCTAGAAGAGAAACAGGTGGTGATGTATGCTTAGGCATAGTTTTATATACATCCTGAATTTGCTGGTAGAAATAACTGGAACTGAGACAACCAAACTGCCGAAGAGATTAAAAATAAAAAATCAATAAATATAGGAAGGACCCTAAGGTTCCGTTGTAATTCAATCAATTATGACAGGTTTTGACTCACTTTCAAGTAAGGTGATAAAATAGTTGTTGCTGGCCTAAGAAATGCAGATGGATTACCATTGGGTTTCTCAAAGTTTGCCACCCACACCTAAAATCGTATAAATAAGAAACTAAGACAAGCTACCAAATAGAAAAGGATATAAGAGGATGTTAAGTCACTGATTACATCTAACCGATCTTTATGCAAGTACTAAGGAATTGGCATCATTGTATGGAGATCAAAAGTTTCATTCTTATGCTAGAGAGTAGAAAGTACCTTGTCTTTCATACACTCTGCCAACCTCTTCAACGCCTCTGATTCACCGCCTTTGAAAGGAGAGAACTCACCCTGAATATAAGTTCTCTCATTAGGTGCACATGAAGAGATATAATCTAGAATATGATAAGAGCACCTGTTTAGCGTCTTCATATCCAAGATCTCTGATTGAGGGAATTTCAAACACATCACAAGTTCCAAGATGGCCAACTGGAGGAAGTGAAGAGAGCTCGGTTGAGAGAAGGGGTAGCGGCTGCCCAGCAAGCTTGATAAATGATTGATAACTAAGGGGCGGCTTTCCTCCATTCTTTATTGACATTGACGCAAGAAAATGGACAAATTGATCATGGATCAACACAAATAGAATAAGAACAATAACAATGGATAACCTAGGAATTTCGTGGTACGACATTGATTGCTAGGAGGTAATGGTAAAAACTATTCACTTATTTGTACAAACCAAAATGATAAACTAATCAATAGATAAATTGCAGAATATTTCGCCATGGTTCAAACTCACCTTCTCTATAATATCCTTGGGATTGAAGAGTGTGTGACTAACGGGGGAGAAAACCTCAATTCCCTCTGCCAGTGCAAAGTTCTGTCAAAACAAAAACCGAAAATTTCCCCCAGGTTATCTAATGTCTACAACACACCCATTAAAACAGTTTTAAATTTGACTCACTTTCAATCGTAATCACTGCCTAAGAAATTCTAACATTTTTCAATTATTTGCCAACACATTAATAAATGGTATAGTATAGAAAACATTGCTATACCAGTGCACCAAATCAAATGTAAGCTTTATTAAACATAACAACTTACAAACACTCCCTTTGACAATAACTGTGTTGACTTGGTTGTTCAAAAGACAAATTGTCTTACAAAAACATTACCTTAACTTCAATATCCAGAGCCTGATAATATGGTTCAGTGTCAAACTCAAAGCATAGCTTTCTGATATTCCACTGCATCAACCGGAAAAAAAACAGATATAAGTGAGCCACAAGCCCACAACAGTTACCAATCCCACAGCACTCCAAAACAAAAAGAATTGTAAAGTTTCCAACATTTTGGCACAATACAACAACAACACATGATGCTAATGAACAGTATCAACATATTGATTATTAGGTAAAATTATACTGAACTCCAGGCTTAACATAGGGCTTATTTGTTGAAGATTTTTTCCACAAAAAATGTTATTTTTCATTAAAACATTATACTTCTTCTGTTGCTAAAGCAAAGCTCAAGCAAAAAATGAGAGAATATAGAAACTTAAAAAGAGTGTAGCCAAACACACAAAAATAGCTTCTAGTAATGTAGTTTGTATGAAAATTAGGCTTAAATATGTTTAGTCTTCATAGATATATACAATTTTGATTTTAATCCACCGTTTTTTAGTTTTTAGTCCTTACTATCATATTGGTTTTACTCTTCATTGATAATATATCTAACACCACATTTGGCCAAGTAATTAGTATGACGAGTATTGTATATTAGTATAAAACATATAATCATTACGGAGTATATGACGAGTGTTTTTAGTCCTTACTATCATAGAATCACTTTTTCTTATTTTTTAAACCAAACCAATTAAAGTTGCATAAACAACCATTGCAGTAAGATACTCTCCATTACATTGATAAAAAACATAAAGTTTGAGAAAATGTAATATCATCATATACCTCTTTCAAGCAACGAATAAGAACCTGTGCAGGATCACCCTTAAGAATAAGAAGACGCGACCCAAGTTTCTTAAGATTGAAATCAAGGTCCACAAGGCTCTCAAGTAAGAACTTGATTCGGTTAAGACCCGAATGGGTCGACCCGGGAGAGAATGAATTCGGGTCGGGTTTCATGTAATTGGGGTCAATAACAAAAACAGGGTAGAGATGAGAAACCCCATTTTGGGAAGCGAATTGAAGAGCCGGGTTGTGATGGATCCGAAGACCCTTTCGGAACCATAATATACAACCCGACCCGGTTGATGATGGTGTCATTGAGTTGTTCTAACGTGCGCTGCTAGTTGTGATTCCCAACTTTGTGGAAGTTTATAAAAAGGGTGTTCGTTCTTTGAGCCCACGGCGTAGAGTAGAAGACCTTGTTTATAGAAAGGGAAATGTTTGCGGTTACTATCGTGCCACGATGTCTATTTTAGGCCATATGTTCTTTTGTGACTTCTTAAAAGGGATCAAATGTTTTCTTACAATCAACAAGATGTTGATATAGTGGAATAAGACCATACTAAATTTGATGATCAAGAAGTTGTTTGATTATTAAGAATATCACTTATAGAGAGGAATTATACATTTGAAAGGGATTAGTTCATTACAGTGAAAAAATACTTTAATAGTATCAACAAATGTTAATGTTCTAGGGTAAGTTTGACAAGACACATTAATGCTTAATAAGTATGAGATCAAGAGATCATTCTTAAATGCTTATGTTATGATATATTATATGGTAAATACTAACAATCAGTCTTTTTTGCAATGTTCATATTGAATTCTTTTTTATATTATATATATGTGAGTGTCTGTGTCACATCCATATTGGAGTTTGTGCTTAATAGGTGGATTCTATTCAACATTAGAGAAGTCTAATACTTTTTTTCTTTTAAAGATTTCTAGTTTTTAATTTGATCATATATATGAATACTTAATTTTGTCTGACTCAAAATACATTTTTCAAAAATATTATACATAAATAAAAGAGTGAATTACACTGACACCCCTAAGTTTTAGTGAAATTATATAAATCACTCCTCATTTTTTACACTTACACAAACATCTCATAACTTTTATACTTTCATTACACTGACCACCTCTGCATAAGAAATAAGTGTAATATTTTAAACAAAAAATGTGATAAATACAATTATGTTAAACAAAACATGATATATTGTGTAGACAAGTCTAAATAATATACAAATTAATGTATCTTTATTATTTTTGTTACAAAATGCATGAACAATTCTAAAGAAATATTGTTTAAATCACATAATATAGTGTAACGAACAAAAATAATAAAGAAATATTGACTCATATAATATTTGGACGTGTCTCCATAATATATCATATTTTGTTTAACTTAATTGCATTTATCACATTTTTTGTTTAAAAGATTGCACTTATTTCTTATTATGCAGGGGTGGTCAATGTAATGAAAGTTTAAAAAGTATGGGAGATTTGTGTAGGTGTAGAAAAGTGAGGGGCGATTTGTGTAATTTCACTAAAACTCAAGGGGTGTCAGTGTAATTTACTCTAAATAAAAATATTTTTTGGCTTAATGACCTCACACAATATATTTTAAATTTGAATTTCAAGAAATGTGTTAATTAAATCCATTAAGAGTTTCATTCTCTCCCAACAATTGTTTCCAAAAAATAATATGGATTGATAAATGAAATAATTAATAATTCCAATGATGTCATAAATTCAACCCATATTCGTTTCAATTTTAGAGGGGATTTTTGGACGATTGTTAAGTGATTTAACTTATTAGCTAAAATCGCGTTAAAAAAAAGATGCCTCATGAATAACTAGCAATAATGCGGTAAAAATAAGAAAAAAGAAAATTTATTTCACCACCCTACAAAATTAAAACTTTTATAAGGTTGAACTCAAATCTAATTTTTTAGAATGAAAAATAAATAACTTCAGACTTCTCAAGAATTTTTTTATCATAACACTTTTTAAAGTATCCAACAAACAAAACAATACTCAAATACAAGTTGTTCAAATTTCAAATTACAAATAATAACAATATTTTTTCTTGCTTGATTGTTTTTTAAACATTGCAACAAAGATTGATAAAATCACATGTTAATTGTCTTAATATACAAGATTTGCTTGATTTTAGAGTGGGCTATGTAAATAATTTGTAATAAATTAAAATCATGGAATTAATGGAGTGTATAACAAACTTAATCATGTGCAAAAATTAGGATAGAAATAAGCTAATAATGGAGAATCATTAGGGAAATAAAATCAAATATCAAGATTTATTTTTTATCCTATGAATTAAAGGTAATTTTGCTATAAAAGGGAGAAGTCATTTCCGGAGAGGATACACACTTGAGAAAAAATCTAAAAAATGCCTATACCATTTTTTCTTTCCTAACGGATCCACAACCCCCTAAATTTCATCTTCCATACACAAAATCTCCCATCCACAATAATCTCAAAATTTCTCATCCACACCAACCTCAAAATCTCCTATACACAATAATAAAAAAAATTCATCCATCAATCATTTTTTACCCTTAACATTATCTTTCACACAACAATACAAAATCATTCCACAAAAAATCACACAACCAAAAACCATAACCATCATCTAACAAGGCAAAAAATTGTATACTGCCATTGAGTCTTTGGAATAATTGTTGAGTCATTGGAATCACACGGGCCCAACGCATACATGGATGTATTGAGTTGGTTTAGACATTCTCTCCGGTCATGGATCTTTGTTCCTAATTAATATATGTTGATTCATGTGTGCATGTAATATCGGATGATAAGTCATATAATTAATGTATTTGTAAAAATATTAAAATCACATTACCACAATTTTAAGATATGAGATGCGATATCGGATGTAAGGGCTATGTTTCTCTCATATTTAAAAATAATAATTTAAACGTTATTTCTTTTAAGAAATAAAAGCAACCCAAAAAAAATCCTACCCAAAGAACTATGTACTTCTTGATTCCCAAAAAGGGATACATAGGACCAAGATCATGTCTTCTTAGACACAATAATAAAAATAAAGTATTTTCTTTGGTAAAAATATGGTAACAATATAATTAATAATACATGCATTATAATAAGGGTACCGTTCAAACGAGCAACTAGGGTGCTGATACATTCCCTAATCTTTAATTGACTCCCGAACCTAGATATCAAAGTACAATACACAATGTGATTAGGCCAAAAGATTTTTCTACATTTTTTACTGGAAAAATATAGTGACGACTCTAATAAAGTCGTGCAACCGAAAATCGGGGCGCGACAATTGACGACTCTGCTCAGGAATTTTTGTAAGAGAGTCCAGCCCATAAACACAAAATGCATGAATTTTTATTTTCAGTTTATTTTATTTTATTTTAATTATTATCTTTTACAATACATCATCATATTGGCATAAATATATGCTTTATAACCGAGCATTAGATTAGGAGGGACATCCGCCTTGTCGGGGAGGACTTAAGGTTTCACTTATATTGGCATGATGAACCACCCAGGTTGTTACCAAATATCATGGGCCTTGTTGATGTGGATTATGGGTCCCACTTGTAATCTTTAGGGTATTTGAGTCTCATCTTTTTATGATTGGATACAATATGGGCACCTTAGAAGCAAACCCTATAAGATGTATCATATATAGGCCTTATATCCCCATCCTAGGGTTATGGTCTTAGATAACCCACAAAACCTATTAAGTATACCATATCTACGATATTGAATGCATACATGCAAACATACATCAAAGCATATATACATACATGCATCCAGAAATATATTATTTGAACATTCATTCATTGCTTTCAAGAATAAAAATCTTCACTGATTGACTTATGCATTCATTCATTACATTCAAAAATAAAAATCTTCATCAATTGATTCATGCATTAATCCATTGCATTCAAAAATAAAAATCTTCATAATTGACTTATGCGCACATTCATTCAAAAATAAAATCTTCATTGATTGACTTATACATTTATTCATATATTCAAAAATACAAAAAAATCTTCATTGATTGACTTATGATTCATTCATTACATTAAAAAAATAAAAATCTTCATTGATTGATTTATGCATTTATTCATTCAAGAATAAAAATCTTCATTGATTGACTTAAGCATTTATTCATGCATAATAAACAAAATCATTGATTGGAGTGTCGCGCCCCGATTTTCGGCTGCACGACTTTGTTTAGAGTCGCCACTACATTTTATAATTAAAAATGTAGAAAAATCTTTTAAGCCCAATTACCTTGGGCTTTTGGATTTTTGATATCCAGGTTCGGGAGTCGGTTACAAGGTAGGGAAGGTATTAGCACCCTACCCGCCCGCCTTAAGCGGTACCCTTCAAAAATATATGACTTTATTATTATTAGCATTATTATTAAATTTTATGATTAATTAATCAATTATTAAGAAGAAAAAAATAGTTTTTTATTATTATGCCTGACAAGATTGACTCTGGTCCTACGTACCCCATTAAGGGGATCAAGGCTTACGTAGTTCTTTAAGTAGAAAAAAGTTTGTTGGTTGAGTGTATTTTAATTAAAGAAAATATATTTTTTAGTCAAAAATATATATTTTGCAAGTTTTGTTTATCATTGAAAAAAGTTTTTTATTTATTTTGTTATTTAAAAAATTGAACTAAATTAATTTTGAGATTTAATCGACTGAAAAGAAGCAGCGTAGTGCGACCTTTCGAAGATGATCTGAGAAGAAAGAGGCCTCCAGGGCGACCTTCTCTCTATCTTTGATTAAATATCAAAATTAATTTATTTTTTTGAAAAGCTTATTTGTCATGTTTTTATTTATAAGAAAAAGGTTAAAAAACAATTTATTAGTCTATCCAAGTTATTTCAAGAAAATGATTTTTATTAGAAAAGTTTGATTAATAAATAGATATATAAAAATTATTTTTTGTTTATTCCATAAAATTATTTAAATATATGCTAGTGTTTTTTATTTTATTTTATGTCAAATAAAATTATTATATGGTTAAAAAGAATATATTAGATGATGTTGTTATAAGATGAAAGTAGTGAAGAATAGAATATAAATTATATAAAAAAGGCAGGTGAGTGGATGAGGAGATGATGGTGTGAAGAGTCTGGACACGTGGCGTGTCCGTGTTGGATGACTGTGGAGGGTGCACAGAAGGTTCTGTGCACACGGCTGCACTGGAACACATGTTCCATTGGGTGTACTGATCCTGTGTGGCAGGACACGTGGCGTGTCCGTGTTGGATGACTGAGGAGGGTGCACAGAAGGTTTTGTGCACACGGCTGCACTGGAACATGTGTTCTAGTGGGTGTAATGATCCTGTGTGGCGCAATGTACTGTAGCTGAGACACTTTTCTTAGTCTGATTGGCTGGATCTCTGGTCAACGTGAAGGAGTGGAAAGTATGCAGATCCGACTGTTGTGATTCAATGTTCCACGCAAGTGCATGGAAATGGCATGGATCTGCCTGCACTGGATCGCTCTGAAAGTAAATGAGAGTTTTTTTTCTCTCTTAGTGTAGGTGGCTTTTTGACAGAGTTTTTTTAGTGTTTCCAGTGTCCAACTTTTATGTTCACTATAGGCTCTATTTATAGCGAACTTTCAACCACCGAATCCTAACATTTAGGTTAACAAAATTTCGAATTCAAATAAATTTAATCTCTTAATTTTAGGGATCTTAACAGACTGGTTTGACTATATCTTTTCATATTATTTAAATAATTTTCTGTTATTCCTTTTTCAAATTTAAATTAGGTTGTTAGTATATTTAATTATTTAACTTATTTAAATTATTTCGAAAATTTTATAAAAACATGGACAAAAATAAATTTAATTATTTCCTATACATTAAAAATTTTGAAAAATTAAAATAAATAAAAAAAACGTTTTTTTAAATTTAAATTAGTTTTGAAAATTTTGGTCAACCTAACCACTTGAAATCAATATTAATTTATCATTATTTTGAATTTTCAGTTAACCTAATCACTTGGATTTAGGAACTTCATTTGTTTATTATTTTTCGAATTTATAGTTAACCTAATCATTAGATTTAGGAACTTGATTTTGTTTTCTTATATTTAGAAAATTTCGAAAATAATTATAAAAAATTCATAAAAATATTTTAATTATTTTTATTCATCAAATATTAAAATTTTGGAAAATATCAAAATACATAAAATGATTTTTTGGGCTTTTTCTGGGCCGGACAAAATTGGGTGTTCACATGGAGTATGCATTCATTCATTGCATTCAAAAATATGAAAGATTCATCAATTGACTTATTCCTTCACTCATTCATTCATTTATGCATAAAAATCTTTCATGTTTGGCTTATGCATTCATTACATCCAAAAATAAAAATCTTTATTGATTGACTTGTGTGTTCATGCATTCAAAAATAAAAATCTGTATTGTTTGACGTAAACATTCATTCAAACATTCAAATAGAAAATTCAGCATTCATTGGCTTATGCATTTACCTAAAAATAAAACACATCATTCATTGCCTTATGCATTTACCAAAAAATAAAACACATCATTCATACATACATCAACTCATCCATCCAACGTACATGCATGCATTTTTCATACTCTCTTCTAATTATCCATTACTTCATGCATACATACATTTTGAAAAATATGTTATTCATACATTCTAGTTAGATGCATTTTTTGAATATATCCATACACACATGCATGCATGCATATATAGATAAATAAAAATTATCCTTCATTAACTTATGCACTCATTCATCACAAATACATACAATAAAATAAACATATGATTCACTTATTCATACATTCAAAAAAATGTATTCAAACATTCTATTTCATGCATTACTATATCATATATTTTAATTTCACATCTCACCATATCATTGCATTCATTGTAATAAATCTTGTCACCTCATCATAAAAAAAATATTGCATGCATGTTCTCATAGTCTTCATGCATTCAAAGTTATATACATCATAAATTACATTTTTCTAAGAGACTCATAAACTAAAAAGACAAAAAAGAAAATCACATGCAACATCTCATGCATCATATGCTTCAAAGTATTATTTTCACATCATTCATACATCAAAACATAAATCAAATGCATAATCATATATGTATAACTCAATGAGACATTACTTGCATCATTTTGAGTATCAGGTTACATTTCAATCAATGCAACATGATAGAAAAATATTCATTTTATTCATATCATGCATCAATGAAAATCATTTTTGTATGCATTTTATGATGTCATTGCTAAGGGCACTGACTAATTGAAGATTGATTTTAAGATTGAAAGCAATCAATATAGAAACAGAAGATATTCAAGAAGATAGAGAACTTCCAATTTGTGATTAAGACCACATAAGCTACACTTGTTACACAAGATAATGCATTACCTTCAACTCCAACTAAAGTTGGAAACCCACTAAATTTGCATTTGAGGACCCAGTCAAGGCCAAGTCCATCTCACACTTACTCGTGTTTCTTTTTTTCATGAATAAAGATTTATTTTCAAATGCATATTTTTTAACGAGCATGTACTAATGTATTGATCATGCAAATTTCACCATATCATACCTCACCCTACACTACACTCTATTAGTCATATTTACCCCAAAAAAATACCACAAAATAAACCCAAATAAAAATAATTCATGCATTACTTTGAGATATTCGATTCAAAAATAATATGGAAGATGATGCATGTAACACCATGAAAATTCCATATATTTTATTAATTATTTATTTTTAACAAAAATTAATATTAGAAATTAATCGATAATGAATTAGGCTAAACCGCAGTTGAGTGTTAATCTTGTTTTGTGAATTCCCACCTTATGGTAAATTTTCGTAATTTTCTGTGACGAAAAGTTTTTGGACTGCTGTCGGGCCCAAATTCGGCCCAAAAACGTGTTTTTGAGTTCCGTAGCTCGGAATCGAATTCAATTGTACCTTTGGCTTCGAAATATTATTTTGAGTCAGGATAAATATCAAGTTTATCCAAAACGCATTTCTAAATATTTTTCCACTTCGAATTCGGTATTTCGAAATTCTGACCGTAATCAGAAGATTCTAATATCCAACCAAGTATTAGCCGACAATACTTGAGCATGGTCTCATCACGAATGTTTCACCGAAAAAGTCACCTCATTCTCCTCAGTGAAACTTGCGTGGCAAGCAAGCGAAAATACTCATCTTTACATAAATTGTGTAAACCCTTCACTTACCCATTGCACCATTAATCTTGGAAACTCTTGGTTTGCCTCCATAAATCAGATTAAGTTCCCCTAACTCTGATTTATTCCACTTAAAAGAGCCACAAAACCCCTTGAAACCTTGGCTTGCACTCCCCTAATCTAAATTACTCTACTTCAAGAGCTCATTCAAGGTAGAGAAACCCTTGGCTCTACATTGCATTTCATTCTTCTTCCTTCGGATTTTCTCAAGAACTTCAAGGTAAACCTCATCTCTTTTGTTATTAATCTTTTAGAAAATCTAGTCGTTCATTGTTTTCGATATTCGAGTATGATGTTTATGTGTATGTTATGAACATTTTCAACCGTCAAAATTTTCGAAAAAACCTTCCTATCTTTTGTTATACGCAAGAACGCGAAAAATGACTTTTCGTGAATATAGAAATTTTTTTTTTGGAAACCATGAAATCTTGTTGTGCATGAGGCTGTTTTAGTGTTTTGAATATATTCATGTTATTTATGTTGATGAAAGATGATGTTTTTGAAATCAAAGAAATATTTTAAATCGAAATGTCGTTTTGATCATGAGATCAATCCTTGTGAAAAGGTGTTGAAATGATCATGAAAACGATAGGGATTAGGAACGAGACTTTCGAGGATAAAGGATGGTTCGAGATTATGAATCTTGGACTGGATGGATGAAAGTCTCAGATGTTCTTAGAATGAATTAAAATGATGTTTTTATCTTAGAGTTAGTAGGAAAGCGATTTAACTCGTGAATCATTGATTTGTGTTTTGTGTTAGTTTCAAGACGTTCGAAGTCGGACAACCGATCCACTCGCGGAAAGGGAATCAACCACGCTACAATCCAAGGTGAGAGAGAATACATCATGATATAGTGGTGTCCGAATATGACACCCAGATCTCCCAACTATCTCAAAAGTTGGGAGTTATTTCTCTTTTGTTAGAAACTCATACTTAACCAAATGATTTCGTGTCTGGATTAAGTATGATGTTTCTTTAGGCTGAATTCCCCTAAGATAGTATAAAATATCAAGTCTTGTGGTTGTTATCCGTGAAGGAACACTACTCGAGAAACTAAAACGCTAGGAATCAAAAATAGTGGAGATTTTCGATCCGATAGTCTAAAAGGGCGAGGAAGAAACAGTGAGTTAGGCCCCCAGTTGGCGCTTGGGCGAGCGGTTCTTTCCTGGGCGAGGTCCAGGCAGTGAGCTTGGCTTGTTATGGGCAGTTTTTAGCGCCCGAGCGACCGTACCTCGCCAGGGCGAGGACCAGACTGGTATTTTGCCCAGTTTTTGGTGGATTTTTAGCTTGAGCGACAATCCCCTTGCTCGAGTGAGAACCATGCAGAAAATTGAGTCTGTTTTGATGAATTGGTCGCTTGAGTGAGAGTCTCTCGCTTGGGCGAAAGGCAAACATAAATTGTGATTGTTTTTTATTGATTTATTGCATAGGCAATAGCCCTAGCTTGGGTGTGAAGTGTATTTATACTTGGGAAAGACCGTGGCTTAGAGGATTGAGTCTGGTGCCCAAATCAACAAACTTATACTGTTACTTTTGCTTATTGCGCCTTATATGGACAAGGATTCCGACGAGGATGTCGTGAGCAAGGTTATGCCTAAAAAGGATTACATGATACCACACAGCAAGGTCGTCTAACCGTAAGAGGCTTGGCCATGTGGCCGTCCAAGGTAATTCAGCGATGGTTCGTAGTCGTAGGGATGTTATTCCTATATTACGTAATAAAGTAAGATCGGGTCCCACAAGAAGCATTCCTTTGGGAGATGTCTTAGGATGGGCTGATCATTTTAAAAGACTAATTAAAATATTTAATCGACTAACTTCGATTAGTATGCATATTCATTATAAATAACTAAGTAGTTGAGAGGAAATTTATGGGAGACGAACGAGCCTCGCAATGTTGAGAGGGACGGCGATGGCAGTGATTCATCAGCAAAGTCTTGAGGGAGAGTCTAAGTGAGACGAGTCCCTATATTCCTAGATGAGGTATTCTGTTGGATCAGACAGTTCTCACGGCGCAAACTAGACGATCTCTGACAACCCTTCTTTGCAATCAGGATCAATGAGAGGGATGCCCAGAAAGTGTTCGATACAACACCGTCCTGAAATGGACCGTTCTTCGGAACCGATCGATCATATATATATATCCTTGCGAGGAATAATTTTTGGTGCGATCAAATCGGCTTGTTATGGGACTTGTACTCTTGGTTATTTCCGAATAGTATATTGAGAGGATATTGGTGTAAGGATGGATGAAATAAGCATAACATTCATACATTGAGATCGTGGATATTAATCCCTAGGATCCGAGTTATAATTGCATTCATCATTGTGCATTATGTTTGTGATCTATATTGTGTATATTATGCGTGTCTGTCTGGATGTGATATTCTGTGTAATTCCATGCTGTCAATGAATTATATTCATTAGATGTCTTACTCTCTCTTCTTTTCTTTTTCTTTCTGCTTGTTCTCGGTTCGCATTCTCGTTCAGATGGACCGTACAACGAGGATTCAGAGCTACCGATTCTTGATGTCCCAGAAGGGGACATGGAGTAGTGATGGACGTAGATATACCTACACAGACCCTTGTGTCTTAGAGCTAGAGATGGTTTATGATGACTCTACGATGCACTTCCCTTCTCAGCATGCAAACTTGGAGGCTTCATTCACATTGCCTACTTAGAGATTTGCGCCTACTGCGCCATTCATTCAGTCTGTGATCCCTCATGGACCCACTGATGTTGGACCATCTGCTCGGAGACGGAGTAGGGATGATGTGCCCAGTTCCCCACCGGGGAAGAGAACTGCTATACCGACGACGCCCGATCTTCAGGCCGAGGCGGGAATTGGAAGAAAGTCACAGGGTTCGTCCAACAACCCGGAAGAGGAAGATTGTGTGGAGTTGGTAGGTATAGAGGACTCCATTGAGGTGGTGGACCTCTCTTCTGATTCTGAGATGGAGGAGGACCCCAATGAGTGTTCTAGTACACCCGCTAATCCCGGAGCTAATCGCTAGTGGTCATTTCTATTTCTAGTTGCCCTTGAGGCGAGTATCTATGTAGGGTACTTATAATGTTCTGAATAAACCAGACTATTGTATATATTTCAGTTTGGATTAAAATGTATCCCGTTTTGCCTTTGTATATATTTTCAGTTATTTCAATAAAGGATCATTCCACGAATTATTGTTGTCTTTTCCGTATTTTAGATTACTAAATGTGATGTCCCGAAAATGAATTAAATGTAAATGAAGAGTTTGACATTATAAAATTTGTTTTACCCATTTTTGGGCAATATTGTTGGAGTAATTTTCGGGGCATTACAATGCAAATATAAAAACAACAAAAAATGATGTACATATTCAGACAGATTTTTTCTAATGACGCAAAGCTTCTTTGTAATTCTCAAACACTAAGAAGACATCCCTAGTCACCCCATTTGAGCTCATACATCCTGAAAAGAGATAATGTTTTAATAACCCTCAATATGTTAATAAACCAGGGATAGTAGTTTTTCAATCGATTTCCTTGACATTCAATTATTAAAAGATAAAATATTATTTCATTCCAATCATTTGACCGAAGGATAAGAGAATACAAAAACATTTCCTTGCTTAAAGGGCCAAAAAAACAAAACAAAGAAAAAAAGTCTATTGGGAATCCTCAATTAACATCTCAGACAAAAGTTTGGACAAAGTAAAGTACAATAACCACAAAATGAAACCTTCACGGAAAAATTATCACCTTAATCTTAGGTCATTATTATCTAGAAAATTTTCTTAATAGTTGAATGTTATGCTAGGAAACGAGTGAAAAAAAGATAAAGAAGAAAGGTGAAAAGTGAGTATGAGAAACACATGTTTTGAGCATTATATCCCTTTTTTCAAAAACCCTTAGCCTAACCACAATACAAACTTAAAAGACCTTGTCAATGACTTATTTGCCTAATATGCGCATCATGACAAAACAATCGCTGACTCCATAAAACTCATAAATTTTGATAAAAATCATCTTATCAATATTATCTTCACCTCATCATCACTCATGACCTAAAACACAAATGAAATCATATCATTATCACCACCACATCTATTAAGCCAAAACCAAGTTAAATTTTATCATCACTACTCATAGCCCAAAAACTTGCCAAAGTTTGTATGATCGTTGTTTTAGTATTTATTTTTAAAGAGTTATGCATGAAATAAGGAGTGTGAAAAGGAAAAGTGGGAACCTCTCAAATTGGGGCAAATTTTGAGATGTTTCATGGTCTAAGGCTTTCCAATCCAAGCCCACCGGCATAATTGAAAGGGAAAGATCTCATTGTGTGATGGAATATTATAAGAGATCCAAAATTGTGGCAGTTGTTTGCATGATCTCATTTGCTATTGGAAATTATAAGAAACTCAGAACTGGGGCAAAGTGAAGTGACTTCCTATGGCTCTATAAGTTGATTCCATCACAAGAAACCAGAATCTCTCAACCAAGAAGAGGAAGGATCTTAAGTTATCATCTTCAGAAACAACTTCAACACGACTCACACAAGTCTTTTGTTCTCTATCAAGTCAAGTCACCACATTTGAGGGTGTTCACAAAAGAAAAACAAAACAAAACGAGAACAAAAAAAAAGGCAAAAAAATAAAAATAAAAAAGGGCAAAAAAAAAAGTGTTAGGTTGAAAATTCATATGGACAACCTAGGAAAAGGAGAATGGTTCTAAGTCAAAAACTTCCAAATATGACTTGAGATCATAATAAGAAAAGAGAATTCCCAACAGATGCCTACATAAAGTATTATGGGCAAAAATTAGGAAAAATCAAATGAACACCCTTAAGGTGAAGTATTACTACTACACATCATTGATCATCCAAATTGTGGCGGTTTATAAACAATAACCATCTAAATGAAGACAAGATGTCAAAATAGGCATATCGAGTGGTTTTTATTGCTAAAAAATATCAACACTTTGGCAAGAATTCCCCAGCCAGCCTACAATAGGGCAATATGACTGAGTATAGTCACTATCATCAAGATTATACTAAGGTAATTTTGTGGACCACCTTAAGAGAAAGGCATCTTCAGCTAGACTGTGGCAAATTTTGATGGGTGAAAAGTTATTGACCAAACAATAACATGCATCAAGGTTCGCTTCAGTCGAGTCTGCTAAAGTTTATGAATTTCATCCGAAAAATATCAGAATAAATCATGAATAATATATTAGAACATTCATGCATTGGTCTTACCTCCCATTACATTCAAAATGCATATAATATTTATATCATACATGACATAAAGCAAATACTCTATTAATATCATAGAACATTTCATATTCACATTTATCAAACAATGCATATACATGACATAATAGCATCAAACAATACATATACATAAAAAACTAATAACACCAAGCAATGCATATACATGCCTTACATACATTAAATCACATCAATATTCACGTCAATGCATATTCTCATTAATAACATGAAACAAAGCATATACATGACATACAAACAATGGATATATAAGACATACATACATTAAATCATATTAATATTCAAGTCAATACATATTCACTTTAATCATAAAAACATCAACATAAAATTCATGCATACACAAGCATTCAAACAAGAACACCCCCAAACCCCTAATTTTCTTATGTTAAACATCAACCACCTCTCATGCATCAAAAGCATCGTTATGCACACTTATATCAATCAATGCATAGTCAAATTCATACATTAATCATTACAGTATAAACATCACCATGAACTTCATGCACACATATCCCAAACAATCATACCATTATAATATTCATCTGAACCGTTTCAAATTGAACTTTCGAGGACCCCGTGCTTGACGACCTCGAAGTCAATCCTTCCAGGCTCTGTGCTTGACCTTTTAAAATTTGAGTGCCCCGTGCTTGACGACCTCAAATTGTGCCTTCGAGGACCCCCTGCTTAACGACCTCAAAGTCAATCTTTCCACGCTTTTTAAAATTTGAGGAACTCGTGCTTGACGACCTCGAAGTCAATCTTTCCAGGCTTTGTGCCTCACCTTTTAGAATTTGAGGGGCCCGTACTTGACGACATCAAATTATGCTTTGAGGACCCCATGTTTCATGACCTCGAAGTCAATCTTCTCAGGTTATGTGCCTAACCTTTTAAAATTTTAGGGGCCAATGCTTGACGACCTCAAATTGTGCCTTCGAGGACCCCGTGCTTGACGACCTTGAAGTCAATCTTCCCAGGCTTCGTGCCTAACCTTTTAAAAAGTGACGGCCCCATGCTTGACGACCTCAAATTGAGCCTTCAAGGACCCTTTGCTTGACGACCTCGAAGTCAACCTTTCCAGGCTTTGTGCTTGACCTTTAAAATTTGAGGACCCCGTGTTTGACGACCTCAAATTGTGCCTTTGAGGACCTTGTGCTTGACGACTTCGAAGTCAATCCTTCTAGGCTCTGTGCCTGACCTTTTAAAATTTGAAGGCTGTAACGCCCCGAAAAATACAAAAACATTGCGGAAAAATGGGTAATTTTTTTTTTTGACTACAGAGATTGCATAAAATTGTTTCCTTTTTAAAACCTTCCTTTTCCGGGACATCACTTTAAGTAACTCAAATGCGGAAAATCAACTTATCGTTATCGAATGATAACTTAACCTGATTCGCAATTTCCTGAATAACACAATGCATATAAACGGTTAAGTCATCTTTAGTTCATACAAACAAAATCAACAAAGGCGGAAACTACATCGTTAACATATACAAAATCCAAAAAGAAAGGGCGAAAATATTAATCATCGCCAACAGACACTAAACAAAGACATGAACAAACTGAAGCCGTCCTTGTTTTCAAAAGTCCCAAAATGATAAGCAACTCCTACTGGCTCGCTCCAAGACTAGGGTACTGCATCTCCTCAATTCCTCATGCCCCCTCCTGGAACATCACGGACGGGTAGCTCCAAATCTGAGCAAATCTGTCTATCTGACGAACACACGTC
>NW_017717608.1:0-406 GCF_001865875.1 Lupinus angustifolius
GCATACATTTCATAGACAAATATCATAACCATAAGTAATAATATGTGCATAATGTTAATGATGCATGATGTTTATAACTCAATGTGGGAATCCACTTCCACAATTGCATTATATGCATGGTATGTCATGATCATCCACCTTACACCAATATCCTCCCAATAACCTAGTCGGAACAGTCCTACCCGGAATAACATATCCTCATAAGGAATTAAAAATAGATCGATCGGTTCCCTCAGGAACAATCCTACCCGGACCTAGGTCGCACAAACGCTTTCTGGGCATCCCTCTCATTGATCTCGAATGCAATCCAGAGGTTGTCAGAGATTGCCTAGTTTGCCCTGTGAGAACTGTCCGATCCAACAGGGTACCTCCCCAGGAATACAAGGGACTCGTCTCACCCAGACTC
>NW_017717609.1:0-956 GCF_001865875.1 Lupinus angustifolius
AACACCTTGAATACTTTACTTTTTAATTCAATTACAGTGTTATACCAAAGTAGTTTTTATATCACATACACATACTAGGGTTATTACATCTTCAACCAATCAATCCAAATAGTCAAACACAATTCCTATCTCTCGCCCAAGCGGGGACTAGTCGCCCAAGCGACAATTCATCTTGAAATCTCAAATAACTGATGCTTTCCTCGCCCAGGCGAAGGTATTATTGCCCAAGCGAGAGAGTTCTACAAACTCATTAAAATTTTGGATTTTTTTTTCTTCTCGCCCAATTACGTTTTTGCTTGCCCGGGCGGACTTTTGTGCGCCCAAGCGAAATTCCTGGGATGTTTTTTTTCCCGCCCAATCGGGTTTTTGCTCGCCCCGGCGACGCCTCGTTCACCCAGGCGAAAATCCTGGAAATTTTTTTTTTATTTTTTTCGCCCAATCGGGTTTTTGCTCGCCGGGCGGACTTTTGCTCGCCTCGCGACGCCTTGTTCGCCCAGGCGGACTTATGCTCGCCGTGCGACGCCTTGCTTGCCTAGGCAACAGAAACTGGACAGAATGCCAATTTTTGCCCTTTTTGATTCGACAACCAAGACACATTTAAACATGGTTTTTGAACCACCTGCACTCAGAAAATTTTCCAACAACATTCGTATACAATATTCAACACATTTCATCAACAATCGTATATATTCAAACGCATTCAAACATAAAAATCGTGGATTTCTCAAACCCAAGTTAACTCCAAAACCTTTGAGATGGTTTGGGAGATCCGGGTGTCATATTCGGACACCACTATGTCACGATGTGTTCTCTCTCACCTTAATGAAGCGTGCTTTTACTTGTCAACTACGGTTGGTTTGGTTTCAAGGTTCGAACACTGAAATCTTCGTAACTACCACAATAAAAGTCTGTTAGTTTCCGATATTTCTAAAATCGTTACCAAAATACTTAAAACT
>NW_017717610.1:0-31452 GCF_001865875.1 Lupinus angustifolius
TAAAACAACAAAATATATATATAGTAATATATTATAACAACTCCATGAACACAAGTTGTTCATGGTTTCAACAAAATATTTTCATAAGTTCAAGAACAACATCATTTTCGGTTTTGAAGAGAAAATGAGTTAGAAGGCGTTTTAGAAAATTTCAACGGTTGAATATGTTCTTGACATACTCATGAACAACATACTTAAATCTCATCAACATCCATTGGTTGGATGTTGAGGGATCAAGGATTGAAGATGGAAGAAGAAATGAGAAAATGAGAGAAAATGAAGAGATGGTTTTTACCTTCTCTTGAAATTTTGCAAATGAGAGAGTGTGAGAGTGAAATGTGAAATGTGAGGGTTTAAGGAAAGAGGGAAATCAGATTTTCCCTAGGCAATAATGACAAATCTCATAGGGTGGCTAATGATGAGCTCATGAGATATGGTGAAAGTGATGGGAGATTTGCTTTATTGAAGTCAAATCTCTCACCCCAATGTGAAATGATCACCTCGCGGACACGTGTGATAACCATGCCCAGTATTATCGGTCAATACTCGATTGGTTATTTTAAATCGCCCGATCCTAATATCCTATTAGAATTTCGAATTTCGGCATTCCGAGTGAAAAATATTTAGAAAATAGGTATGAGTGTATTCAGGGTCTATTTTGACTCGAAATTAAATTACGAAGCCAACGGCGTGATTAAAATTCGATTCCGAGTTACGGAACTCAAAAAAAATGCTTTCCAAAAAGACACGTTTTGAGCCGTACCGGGCGGATTTCGACCCCGACAGTAGTCCAGAACCGACTGTCTCAAAAAATTACCAAAATTTACCAAAAAATTGGAAATAAAATTTCAAGAATAAAACTCAACTAGAGTTTCGTCTAATTCCTTACCGAAAATTCCCAGAAATTCATTTTCGAATATATAATTAATGAAAATATTAGTAAAATCTTATAATTCAAACTCGTAAAATTCGCGGTGTTACAAGGGCCACGTGCTTGGTGACCTAAAATTGTTCCTTCGGGGACCCCGTGTTTGACGATCTCGAAGTCAATCTTTCCAGGCTATGTGCCTGACCTTTTAAAATTTGAGGGTCACGTGCTTGACGACCCTAAATTGTGCCTTCGAGGACCTCGTGCTTGATGATCTCGAAGTCAATCTTTTCAGGCTTTGTGCCTAACCTTTTAAATTTTGAGGGCCCCGTGCTTGACGACCTCAAATTGTGTCTTCGAGGACCTCGTGCTTGACGACCTCGAAGTCAATCTTTCGAGAGTCCGTACCTGACCTTTTAAAATTTGAGGGCCCATGCTTGACGACCTCAATTTGTGCCTTCGAGGACCTCGTGCTTGGCGACCTCGAAGTCAATCTTTCTGGGTTCTGTGCCTAACTTTTAAAATTTTACGGGCATGTGCTTGATGACATCGAACAAAATATTTCGTACCTCATTCTTTATCTCACCAACAAAAACGTATTTTGAGCTTCAACAAAATCAGCATTCATTTCTTTACCAGTTACTTATCAGGACAACACCCCAAATTTCATTTTGTGTAATGTCCAATAAGCAACAAGTAAAGAGGGACAATTGTGAATTCTCAATTTTCCCCGGCCCAAAAGACATTTTTTCAAAAAAACTATAAACATATAAAAATGTTTTTTTGGCTTTATGACCCCACACAATATATTTCAAATTTGAATTTCAAGAAGTATGTTAATTAAATCCATTAGCATTTAATAAGTTTTATTCACTCCCAACAATTTGTTTGCAAAAAATAATATGAATTGATAAATGGAATAATTAATAATTTCATGATGTCATGGATTCAACACATATTCGCTTCATTTTTTAAAGGGAATTTTTGGATGATTATTAAGTGATTTAATGATCACTTATTAGCTAAAATCGTGTTAAAAATGAGATGCATCATGAATAAATGGCACTAATGCAGTAAAAATAAGAAAAATGAAAATTTACTTCACGACCTATAAAATTAAAATTTTTATAAGGTTGAACTCAAATCTAATTTTTTAGAGTCAAAAAATAAATAACTTTAGACTTCTCAAGAATTTTTTATCATAACACTTTTTAAAGTATCCAAAAAACATAACATTACTCAAATACAAGTTGTTCAAATTTCAAATAATAACAAGGTCTTTTCTTGCTTGATTGTTTTTTAAACATTGCAACAAAGATTGAGAAAATCACATGTTAATTGCCTTAATTTACAAGATTTGTTTGATTTTAGAGCGAGATATGTAAATAATTTGTAATAAATTAAAATCATGGAATTAATGGAGTGTATAACAAACTTAACTATGTGCAAAAATTAGGATGGAAATCAGGTACTAATGGAGAATCATCAGGGAAATAAAATCAAATTTCAACATTTATTTTTTATCCTATGAATTAATGGGTAGTCTTGGCTATAAAATGGAGAAGGTCATTCCTTTAGAAGGAGGTGATACACACTTGAGAAAAAAATCTAAAAATGGTCGTACCATTTTTTCTTTTCTAACGGATCTACAATCCCTCTAAACATCATCTTCCATACATAAAATCTCTCATCCACAACAAACTCAAAATTTCTCATCCACACCAATCTCAAAATCTTTTATACACAATAATTAAAAAAATTCATTCATCAATCATTTTTTACCCTCAACATTATATTTCATCCCACCAAAAATCACACAACCAAAAACCATAACCATCATCTAACAATGCAAAAAGTCGTATACTACCATTGAGCCTTTGGAATAATTGTTGAGTCATTGGAACACACAGGCCCAACACATACATTAATGTGTTGAGTTGGTCTAGACATTCTCTCCGACTGTGGTCTTCATTCCCAATTAATAGATATTGATTCATGTGTGCAGCTAAGTTCAATTTCTTACATGTATATATTTTTTTTCATCACCTCTACTCTTTTTTATCTATATGTATAATAATATTTGATAATGATAAGTCATATCATTAATGTATCTGTAAAAATATTAAAATCACATTGCCACATATGAGATGTAGTATCGGACGTCAGGGCTATGCTTCGCTCATATTTAAAAAAAAAGGTTTTTAAATAAAAAACAAAAAATGGAATTTCTTAACTAAGTTAATATGAGATGCTGTATCGGACGTAAGAGTTATGCTTCACTCATTTTAAAAAATAATAATTTAAATGTTACTTCTTTTAAGAAATAAAATCAACTTAACAAACAAACTTTTTCTACCCCAAGAACTACGCAATCTTGATTCTCAAAAATAGGTAAGACGAATGGTGGATCTCGATGTAATATTTAGGAGGGACAATAATATTTAATTATAATTTATAATTAAGTAATAAAAAAGTATAAAGAACAATAATTACATTAAAGAAAAATATATACATTTGAAGTGATGTTCTTCATTAAAGACTTCAACTCAGGTGATTAAATTAACGGTAAAAATTTTAGCTATTTATTTTTCAATGTATGTCAACATTTGTCTATAAGAAATTTATCTTCTACTTTACTACATAGTTTTGTTTGATTATCTTTGTTGCTAAAAATGATCTTCGTATTCTAGATAAATAAGAATAGTTAAGATAAGATGAATAACTCGATCAAATAAATAATATGCATTCACTTTTTCCTTATCGTCAACAATAATCCTATAGAATCAACAACAACAATAAAATGTTAAAATTGTCATCTCAAGAAAATATTTTCTTACTCATATTGAAATCCACATGGTATAATTTTTGCCTAAATATGAATATGGTATTAATATTAAATTATTTATAAAAATCTATAGAATCTTAGGACCTTAGTGTAAAGTTTGACAAAAACAATTTATGATGTTATAATATATTTCATAAATGTAAAATTATTATCAACATCTATGCATATAAGAACCACACAATTTGTACAAAGTAAAAATATATATTTGGAAGAAAAAAAAGTAAAAAAAATATTTTTTAAATATTTGAAAAATAAAATTCAGGGGAGGCAATTGCCCCCACCTGTTCTAACCAAGTTCTGCCCCAGCGTAGGACCAAGATCATGTCTTGGCAGACACAATAATAAAAATAAAATATTTTCTTTGGTAAAAATATGGTAACAATATAATTAATAATTTATGCATTATAGTAAGGGTATCGTTCAAACGAGTAGCTAGAGTGTTAATATATTTCCTAGTCTATAATCGACTCCCAAACCTAGATATCAAAGTCCAAGGCCCAATGTGATTGGGCCACAAGATTTTTCTACATTTTTTACTGGAAAAAATGTTATTATGACTCTAATAAAATCGTGCAGCAGAAAATCGGGTCACGACAATAGGTCTCATTGAAAGAAAGAAGTATTGTACATTCTAACACAAGAGGATCCACACTCTAAGGTAAATTGTCAGTTGTTAAAGATATGGCAGCCATCAATTTAATCACTACCATATTGAAATTAAAGATTAAATCATTAGTGAGTTGGTGTTAAGTCAAGTTTGCTGTTGATATATTCTAGGCCTGATGAATGTAAGAGAAAATATGGGTTCAGTTCTTAGATTATGAAATGTTGTAACTATACGTAATTTCAACACCAAAATGTCATGTATTTCGTGCAACGAAGTAATTAGTATTTTTCAAAGGTTCATATCCAACAACAAAAAGAAGAAAAAGTTGGGAGTAAGAAAACCACATTATATTCATTCATTCTCAATGTAACGATAAATTTACAAATGTAAGGGAACATTAACATTGACAGCTAAAAATGCGAAGATACAGGTTATAAAAACCACTAAAACTAGCAGATCAAAAACACTGAAGAGGGAGAAGAGATACCCTTTGGTTTCTTTATCTTGATGTGGTATAGCTTAGAAAAAAAGGGTGCTGCTTTTATGCTCTCTTAAGTTTTGGTAAAATGAATGCTCCCCCTATTTATCAATGTTGAGATTGAAAGATGAAAAGGTTGATATCACAACCTTGCCGTTGTGGTCTTTAACCAAACTCCACCTCCATTCGCCCCTTCTCCGGCAACCTATGTCTTCTCCTGTCAACATCTCCAGTGATCATGGTGATGACCCTTCAATTCTTCATCTCCAGCAATGCCAACGAAATTCGAGAGGGTTTTTGCTGACCATGTTGGTTGATGTTGTCATTGGAATTAAGAGATTAAAATTTGACTAGGCTGAACATTTGGATCAATGGGAGAGGGAGACGGTGTTGCCAATGGCATGGATGACGCAATCGAGGAAGTCGAAGCTGTTACCGAGGTTAGTGACATTGGCGATAGCAGAGTCTTCAGTGTGGGTGTAAATGGGTTGGGGCTGCCACAGGTTGCAACGTTGGATGGTGAAATTGGATCATGGTGATGTTACCACAGCAGCACTGCCTTTCAAATTCAATGGAGATGAAAAATAAAGGGGTGTATTTTAAGAACTTTCCTAGAAATAAGAAATTAACCAAAACAATTACAGGGGAAATGGAAAAGGAAGAGAAAATCAAAACACCTACAAGATAACAACTCGGTATATTCAGCTTTAAAAAGAAATGAACTATTGGCTTTGCATGTCAGAAGTAGACAAGAGTCTACTAATGAAGGGTGATATAGCTGCAAGCAATGCCTTGGGACACTCTTCATGGGGAAGGTGGCCACATTCAGATATTGAAACCAGTCTCTGCATAAGTCATGGCAAAAGAAGCATTATAAAACTTGAAAAAGATAAATCATATGCCATGGCAAATGCTTCGGAAATTAGAAATGGAGAGTAGGAAACAGATAGTGGAATTGGAAAGGTATTTGGATATGAAATAAAAGTCTAATTTCAACTTCCGGTTGGCTATAACTACTGCATGCAGAATTTACAAGTTTTATGCAGAATGTATAAAAAATATGGGTTAATAGTAGGAAAGTAGGATACTTACAGAATTTACAAATTTGGAGGCCATAGCTTGACATGATTTCAAAGAGACAAGGGAATCCTTAGCACCGCCAATGACCAAAACTGGAATGTCTTCTGCAGCTTGTAACAATGCTTCTGCAGTTTTTGCTGGAAGGATGGTTTCAGATGACAATTTACCAATCTCATGAAGCGCATCTTCCCATCCTTCAACAGATAGTGGAGCCTTAAGCACAGAAGTCACATAACTTGGGTCAATAAATTTCTAAATCTAGAAATGATGCTCAATAAAAGCAATAATGAAACAAAACCCTGACGGAAAGTAAAGAAAGACAGAAATACAATTATTATCTATGCCAACTACCAAGTAACATATCCTGCATAGTTCTTTATCTTTACAGACAAAACAAGTAAAGGACAAAGCAGTTCATATTTATATCATGTAAATATAGCTGATGGTACAAACACACCTTGTAGAGATTCAAAACTTCGGTGGTCAATTTGGTACCATCATACCACGCACGCCGATTCACCACTTGAGTGATTTCTGTTCGTAGTAGAGGGCGAACCAAATGCTTCTTTCCTAGTGATGTATGCAAAAGAATTCTGGCAAAGGAAGGAACCACTTCCCTTGACAAGCTAACATTTAGCAATACAACCCCTTTCACAGTAACCTGAGTTGACACAAAAAAGACCAAAGAGTAAATGAATTTGAATTATGCTCATCCAATTTTGGAAACCAGCAATGTTTATTAAAACATTCAATGGTGAAGATTCTATTTATGAATGTGAGGATGTATATGACCAAAACAACATAGAGCTACAAATGCACATTATGTTTTTGCTGAATTTCCAAATCTTATTTTGGTTTATCTGGAATTTTAGAGAAATAAATGCTATTAAAATACATCAAATAAATTTGTAATTGATTAGGATTAGTGGTAAAGGTAATTTCAAAACAACCTTACAAAAAGCTCAGCATCACAGTTAGGCTAGTCAAATTCAGCAAATTACCTATTACCTCAACATGAAAGACGAGATACTCACATTGAATGAATTCATTGATGTTTGAACTCTTTGTGTAGCCATCAGAGCAAGCAAACCTCCATCATCATGACCGATAAAAACCACTGAAGAAAGTCCAATCTCAGAACAAAAGGATAAAAGAAGGTCAACCTGCATTAAGAGAAGCCACCAGACATGTAACTCAGATGAAACCTGGATCAAAAACTAAGATTGAAGTGGCGATAATTATATAAAGCTATGGGGTTGAACACAACCCGGGAAACATGAGAAAACAACAAGGAAAAACATAGGGTCGGCTACAATAACAATCAAGCCTTAATCCCACAAAACTTTGATCTCTAAATTTTTCTCAATTGTTTCGCCTATGGTTTTTCATGGTCTCCATCTTCCTCTAGAAATTGGACTAAGCTTCATTTGATCTACTCTCCTTACTGAGGTTTCTAACGATCTCCTTCACACATGTCCAAACCATCTATGGCGCTGGTTTGTTTTTTGTTTTTTAATGAAATGGATCAGCCTGTCTCCTCTAAAGTTGATTTTATTTTCTACTCTACAAGGTTCCACTGATCCATGACCCTGACGTGCATATGATTTCCTACCTTAATCTGGGCATTAAGGTAAAATTAACAGGAATAACAGGTATGCAACATTCAATGAGCATTGGGCTGTAGAAGCCAGTAGTTCACTCTGTTAAAAAGGGTATCACTTTGATTATAGCCCCAAATATATAGTGAGCTAATACTTGTTTAATCAAGACTAGAAAGAAAACGAACAAAATGACTTCTAATGCAGCTCATACTAATGATATATAGTAATCACCTGGCTTTCAAGCTTGTAAGGATTAGGCAATTCATTCTCCTCCCATTCCCTCTGGCGCGGCCTTGAACTTAATCCCCAACCAGGCCTATCAAATGCGGCAACTCTGCAACTACTCTGTTGAGCTAGAGATCCCATCACATGCCTCCAAGAGAAGACTCCTCCACCAAACCCATGTACTAAAACAATACCTAATTGGCCAATAGCCTCTAGATTTTGCTCTGGGGATAAAGAATCCAATTTCCTTGTTTCATCTTCTTCACATATATCATCTAGGTGAAAAACAGGAGCATCTTCAGAACATATAGGACGATCTAATAGAGGAGCATGTAGACAAGAGCCATGGAATTGATTGCTATAGCTCCGGTATAGTTGTGGCTGGATTTTCGAAGAGGAACCCAGCAACTGTCTATTAAATTTTGCCAACCCTCCAGCCATCGATGAACTGCTGTGGCAAGAATTTGAGTCAAGGCATGGCGTTGAGGACAAGGTGCATTTAACTAAACCAGGCATGCTGAGCTTGTAATGTAGAGTGAGCCCTTGGCATGTAATGAATAAGCTGTCTGAGTCCGCAAGCAATCTGGCCAGCAGTTCTTCATCATGGGCTGTCCCAAAAGGTCTCCGCCTCATTTCGCTGTCACTTTTTGGGGTTCTACTTTTACCCCCAGGAGTAGGAGAACGTGGGACCTTTGAATAACTAGAGAAAACATTTTTGCATGATAGGACCTGTTAATTATGCATAAATACATAAATGTAGTTTTTACATGTGTCACCAAAGTAATTTAAATTTTAAAAAGTAGAGAACAAAATGTTATCAACTTAATAAATTTCCTTCTAAGATGGCACCTAACATAGCAACAGCATAATTTCAAAGAATTTAATCTTAAGAAGAAACATAATTAACACTACTCTCAGATATTGCTGAGAGACTAGATAGTTACTGTAAACTCTTACAGCTTCAGGGTCAGCTCGATGAAACCAGAGCTTTCTCCGTGCTCTACAGGTGGTTCTATAAGCAATCACAGTATGGCCAAGGGCAAATACAAGTGATGAGAAGAATAAGACAGGCATTCCCCATGACTTCTTCAAATGGAGCCTCTGCATCGTCAGGGATCTTGAAGCTTCTGCTTCAATCTGAGAATGTGCAGAGAAAGCACACGCTTTGACAGAAAGGAGAACAGTTGAGAGAAAGGAACACAGAGTCACAGTTCCAAGGTAAGGACCATACGAGATAGCAGGGCCATCACAAACAGAATAGACACCTGCAATTATGAGAGTAAAACATCAGTAATTAATTAACCTGCACATCATGTGGATAGGATCCAACTATCTTTTCTTTGTACAAATTCTATACAGGCAACTCTATCCATTCTATATAGTAGTAGCAAAAATTGTCATAGAAAGCAAATGCTGATACTTGAGTTTAACTAACAAAAAAAGCAAAAACAAATCATTGAAATTTCTAATTAACTCAACAGTGTGATTCTTTTCATTGAGAATATTAGTATCATGAAGTTACTTTGGACCCCAGCTAATTTGATTCAAGCCAGAAAGATCCATCTCAGAACCAATTTTGTCCATTCACAAGACCCAAAGGTGAAACCTGAGAAACGAGCTCCTTGCTACTCGATTTGGCGTCACTAAACATGGGATCAGTTTCCTAAAGTAGATAAGTTAATTAAAACTTAGAACAAGTTATTCTCTTATGCAAGCAAGTGCTGGAAACGATACAATAAAATTATATGATTATTTGAAGAACAAGATTGTTATGATAAAGTAAGAGTGTTTGTCTAAACAGCTTAATTAAGTGCTTGTTAAGTATTCATTTATTAAACATTTATCATGTGAGAGCTCATACCTTCTTATAAACTCTTTATAGCTTATTTCATATGCTTCTCTAATAAGCTTGTCGGAGTAAACTAAAAAACACTCATAGTAACTGATTCATAAGGCATAATCTTGTCCAAACACTGCCTGAGTGCTTATATGGTAAGATAAACCTAAGTAAGCACTCTCTAAACTCTTTCAAACACCCCGAAATAAATGTTCTACAATTCCTTCAAACTCCACCAGCATAAAAAAATGAAGAGCCTTAAAATACAAAGATACTAAAAGAGAACAAAGCATGTTATAACACTTATAACTCATATGTCATACTCACAAGTCACAAGCTATTTTTACAAACTAAACTCAAATAAGCTTTCTACAACATCTTCCAAACGCAGCATAATCACATTAACATAAATAAAAAATGAATGCAGAGCTTTAAGAAACGAGAATGAAGGGCATACAGATAATAATGAGAGATCTTATAATCGAAACGAGAGGAATATCAGTCAATGAGCTTTTGAAAGCATAACGACGGAGGTGCTCCTTGAAGGAGTAGCACGTGACACACGTGAAGTTCGAGATCAACACACAAGGAGCCACCACGTCCATCATCGCAACCACCATCGGCAGCGACGTAACAAGAAGCGACGCCACCAGCGCCACCACGAAGAAAACCGTCCGAACACACCGTCGAAGCTTCTCGAAGCAATGTACTCCCTTCGCCATCGTTAACCGTTATTATACCACAAATTTGAATAACAAGATCTATTAGGTTGAGCTTAGAATTTAATATCCAACCGATTACAAACGAAATGTGAAATCAGCATTGGATTCTCCGCCCGTGGATAATGCACCATTTCCGGCGGCCAAAAGAACGGGTTCAGAGTCGCCGGAGTAAGTTGACGGCGGCGGAGATGAACGAAACGGTGGTAGTGAAAGGAAATGAGGGTTTGAAGGTTCAAACGGCGAATCAGAAATTTCGAAACAGTTTTTTGAATTCAATGCCTTTCTTTCTTTCTCTTCTTTCTTCTCTGTTCACTATTTTCTTTTCGCTTCCTTTTATCTTAATTTTTTAGGTTTTAATCTGTTTATAAACAAAATAAAAGGTTTAAAATAATTAAATTTGTAGTTTATTTTATTAGATAGCAAGATTAAAATATAATGATAAAATAAAAGACCAAAATAGTAATATAGATTTACTTTTCCTATTATTTTATGTGGATTATTTGCTTAGCTTTATAAATTCAGATTAAAAAAGTGTTCACATGATTTTATATTTTACAAAAGGACATGGGATAATATTTGTTATTTCTGGCCAACTAAAGTAAGATTGTTTCAGTTGGTAAGATTTGGCTCAAAGTTTAGAAGTGTTTTTAAGATATGATTTAAAAAATAATAATTGTGGGATAATAATGAGAAACTAATTTTTAATAGAAAAATGTATTGATAGTTAATTATATTTTACACTTTTTTTATAAAATTGAACTAAATGTTGATGTTATGTTAGTTAATAATATATGAATTTGTATAGTGTGTGCCTTGTAACATATGTTGACCAATCTAATAAGAATATTTTTTAATGAGAAATGTAGGTATTTCACTTTTTAAAATCTCTCAAATAAATTTTGCTTTGAATCATAATAAATAAATAAATATATATATATCTTAAGACACACATTAAAAATTAATTATATTTATATGGCTTAATATTATAATTATTGCTTGTATTTTTAAATCCATTCACCTTGAAAGTGAGAAAACATATATTTTGTTCTAATAAAAAAAAGTATGAGTCCACTTATTTCAAGAGTAAGTTTTTAATTTATTATTCATTTTAGTCATCAATTCTAGGGATATATATCTAATGGTTTAGATCTACTCACAAATTCAAACCATTAATTTTTCCTAGAATTAATGGCTATGATGAGGAGTAAATTTAAAAACTTACTTTTGAAGTAAAGAATCTCTCATAATAAAAAAAATTATATAATGAGGAATCATTTAGGAAAATATATTTTTTACAAATTATCTATTTTTTAAAAAAATTAATTGTTTTTTCAATTGAAAATGAAAAAAATTAAATTCATTGAGAGTTATAGACATATTTAAGAAAATCTTAAAGGAAATCGATATGATTTCTAAATTTTACTTGAGTAATAAATATTGCAATTATAGTTGATGGGCGATGGATTTTTTTTTTGGTTTCCCACGGGCTTCGCACTGGAGGCAATCCTGTCCGAGCCGGACACATCCATAGGTAAATGGGGCTAACTCTCCCAACGGGCATTTTTTCTATCCACAAGACTCGAACCCGAGTTCTTCTTTAAAGAAAATCAAGCATGTACCACTTGAACCAACGTCCGTTGGTATATGACAAGATGGATTTGTAAGGTCTGTCTCTTACTTCACATTTCCTTGACTAAGATACTTTCAAATTTTGAAATAATACAAATACATTTCCATCTAATTAAGACTAAAACAATATAAATATGTTAAAGTTATCATAGATAGAATTGACAACTAAAATTATGAGTTTATCATTCAAATAAAAATTACAAACTTATAACTAACTCTCAAGATTGAGAACGTGCACATCAAAACAAGTTCACATAATTTGTTAGTTGAGAGATTCTTTTTTTTATAAATGGTTTTTTGGGTACTATTTTTTTGTAAATGGTTTGATATTTATTTACCATCTATGTTTATAATAACTAGTGTGTATAACCAGTAAATATTGTATGATACTACGTATTTAATTTTTATATATTTCATTTTTTAGAATTAAAATATATTTCTTGTGTTCGGACTACTTTGTATTATATTTATGATAATGTTTAATTTAAGGTAACATATGTGGTTAATTAATGTGTTGATGGTGGTTAGTTAGGATTATATGATTTTTTTTGTAAAAATTAAATAATATTAAGGATAAAACAAGAAGTGAAAATTACACCATATTTTGCATTTATATATAGTATAAATAATATATAGATTTTCTCGCAATGGTGGGAGACACCATAGCCATCATTAGTCAAGTAATCATCAATCATCATTAGGATTTTAAATGAACTTGTCAACATTTAAAAACTATTTGTTGGGTACAGTTATATTCTGAATGATAAAAACAAATCTTAAATAAAATAATAAGTACATTTAAGTAGATAGAAATAACTAGAATTACTGTTTCTATATTTATTTTTAAGTTTTTAAATATAAGATAATGAATATATTTTTTTTCTTCCTTGAAAATATTTTTTCAAATGCTTATAGAATGCCTTATATATGGAGGTAGAGAAAATGATTTAATATGAAACGGAGCACAATTGCAAAATCTAAATACATTCACAATTCAAAATAAATTGAAATAAGATATACATACTAGTGTATAAAACGCAAAATATAATGGTAGCTGCCACAATATTTTAGTAAAAAATTTGTCACTGTGATTTGGTTAAATTTTGAAGATCGAATATTATTAAGATAAAAAAGTTAAGATGGACAAATTCATCCAAATTTACTAAAAATGTTTTTTCTTATGTAAAGTTTTATGTGCGGATTGAGGAAATTGTGTAGTTGTTCCATTTTATTCGTGACAATTTTGTCAAAAAATTATTTTTTTACAACTATGTAAAATTTTAACATCAAAATTTGAATAATATATCGATTTATATGTTTTAAATATCGAGTAGCTATAAAGTTTAAACTATTTTTTTCTCCATAATAATGTTTACCAAATGATTCTAAAGTAAAATTATTATATGATTTATAAAAATAAACATAATAATAAAATAAAATAAAAAATAAATACAATTATTTAAATGTACTTTTATTTAAAATGAACACATTATTATTACAAGTCTCATGGCTGTCGCACTTGCCAAATTTTGGCCCTGCAAAATCACATGTTAAACTACCATTGACACAATCTTATGTATTTTACTTTTTACCCTTGAGAAATCTATCCAATCCTTGGAAGTATTCAAAGTTTTACATTTGTCATTCTTATAATTTTAAGAATCAAATACATTCTTCCAATTTGGATAACTCAAAAATCGTATTGGATTAACATGATTTCCGACCAATTTTTTTGGATAACGTAAGAGAAAATTACTAGAAAATTTAATATTAAAATAATTAAACTAAGTTCGTAACACAAAATAATATTAGATTAGGGATCATATCTTATGTCAGACAATATTTATATTTTTTAATTTAATTTTGTTTTTTAGTAGTAGTAATTATTATATATTGTTAATCATTAATATGAGGCTTGCTTGCTTATTGCTCAAGGATGAGATGTTCGTTTGTAGGTTTGTTAATCATATAATATAAAAAAAAATTGTATGTTTAATATTATATTTTTCAGTCAACTATATCTTGTAACACCTGAGTAGCACAAAATGTGTGATAAAATATGTGCTTTGATTATTAATAGTGGTAGCAAGAATCATAAGAGAGCGAGTTTCCCAATAACATAACGGTTTGGAGCAAAGTGCAGAGTGAAATTTGAACTGTGTTATGTTCGGTCGGTGGGGACCAAAATATTCAAATACGACCTTAATCAGTACCAATCACCACAACTTAGGTCCCACTTAACCAAACATGTTTTTCTCTTTGGTGGCTGCAACACTGCAAAATTATTTGTTTATTTCCCCTCTCTCTCTTTTCTATTTTTAAAAAAATCTTACCAGCAAAGTCAAAATATACTTTGTTTATTATTAGGGTGTTATTGATATAATATCCAATTTTATAATAAGTTATATTTTTAAATAATTATCAAATATTAATTAACAAATATAGGTTTGTAACATTGTGAATAACTTTAGAAGAACTTTATACCAAGCTTAAAAATAAATTATATTTTGAAATTTAATACTTAAATTTTAAAGTTGTAAGAAATTTAAAATAGAGACAAAACTTTATGTTTTTCACTTATATAAAAATTAAATTGGTGGCTAATAGTCATTTTTCATTTATATATCTTATGGTTGAAAATGCTTCAGATCGATCTATTAAATTCTAATATATGCAACTATTATACTATTTGTATGATTCTGGTGAGATTTATGCTTTCACTTTATTCTTTTAAGGGAGCTTTATCTAAAAATGTATAATTTGTAAGATAAATAATTTAACTATGTAGCAATGAAAAAAGTATAATAATTAATTTGCCCTTTAAGGGAGCTTTACAATGAAAAATTACTTTACAGGACTGTTATCCATATTTAATATTAGTTAAAATAAATATACCGTATACAAAATAAATACAATATAATATGTTTCCTAGTATTCAAATCATAAAAAATCTATTATTATGATAACGTTATAATTTTAATTTAATACTACACTTTTTCTTTTGTCTTCGATCCCATTGTTCTGACGCTGATGAAAAGTTTCATGTGAAACTGATATTGTTTTCCGGGGCTACATGTATGGTTCATGTGTAACCTAGTTGTATATTTCCCCCAACGGTTTTGGGAATGATGATAAACAATTCAATTTCAATCTTAATCTCCATTTAATCTTAAATATACATCTTTAATACTTTAACGTCGTTCTAGGTTATTTTATAAAAAATCAACAAAATCATAACTTCTTTTTTCCTTTCATACAAATGAAGAATAGATTTATTATCAGTGAATCATTTATTTATATTATTTATATTTAAAAGTTCATCATAATTAAATATAAATTATAGAATGATGATAAAAAAGTTGTTCCATATTATATAATTCCCAACTCATACTTTTACTCTAAAATTATCTCTCCCTCTATAATAAAGAGGATATAATTTATAAAAATTATTTTTATGAATTACTAATGATATCCTCCCACCTCATGAGTAGGAAATTAATTTATTTGGGGTATATGATTGCACATATCAATAAATAAGAATCAAACATTTAACATTTTGATTATTCTAAGAATGTAGCAGCACCTTACACAATTAGACAATGTCTTATTAGTTTATAAAAAGTATTTAATAGTGTGTAGAATTTTATAAGCAAGGCATAAATATTATCCTTTTTTTTATAGAACTTCTTTAACTTGCATCAGGAGAGTTAAGCACAATAATAAATATAGTTATTTTAATTTAATTTATCTAATATTATATGTCCATCACAAAGATACAACTCATTACGATGTATTATTCATTTTATACATTTTTGTTTTGTTTCCCACAGGTATCTTCGCACTGGAGGCAATCCTGTCCGAACCGGGCACATCCACAGATAAGTGGGGCTAACTCTCCCAACAGGTATTTTTTCCATCCACACGACTCGAACTCGAGTTCTTGCTTAGGGGAATCAAGCATGTACCACTTGAACCAACACCCGTTGGTATTCAGTTTATACATTGTTACTATATCATTCAATATTTATATTTAATTATCATTAATTTTTCAAAAAAAATAATACAAATCAATAATATGTACTGATTTTGTATAAATTTTTACAATACCAATAGGTAGATATTATACCCTTAATATGTTGTTTTGTTTTTTGGTTTCTCACATGTATGCTCGTACTTGAGACTACCATGTTCGAGCTGGGAACATCTACAAGTATGTGAGGCTAACTCTCTCATCAGATATATTGTTCATCCACAAGACTCGAACCTGAGACTTTACTTGAGGGAAATCAAGCATATACCACTTAAACCAATATCCGTTGATACCGTTAATAGGTTGTTGATCACAAAGTTAATTAATGATAGTTGGGTGATAAATTTATTTTGCACCCTTCCAAATGAATTGGTTTCTAGCTATTGGTTGAGTTAACAATCGGTATACACCAAAAAATTGTGAATAAGGAAAACATGAGTTTAATATCAATATATTGTTAGTGCAAAAATTTATATATATTTAGTATAACATCAACTTTATTTCTATTATTTTTTTTCTGAAAATTCAATAACAATTAAAAATAAACGGTGAATTGATAGTGTATAAAACTCTTACACTGTTAGTATATACATATTTTTCTTTTCTTTTATCCTAGGGAACTCTGTTGCTATCATTTTTTTCTTTTAATAATGGTTACACATCATTTTTTCAAGAGTAATGTTTTATCTCCATACTAAATTTTCATATATTAATCATCATATCCACAAGAAAGTAACACATTTAACTTGTAAATCAATCATTAATAAATAAAGTATCATCTTATGACATGTCACTTTTTATGGATAAGAGTGTTAATATGAGGATTTAGTATGAGAATATATCATTTTTCTTTTGTCAATATCTCTTTCTCACACATGTTTTATCATCACTAATAATAAGAAAACTATTTGACAAAACAATGACTTCATCAATGATTAATAAGTGTGAAAAAAGCATTAGAAAAAGAGAAACAAATATATACATGGTTGGATCATGAAAGGGAGGACCATCTTGTTGATGCAGTCTTGATGTTCTGGCCATGGGTGTAGAAAGAGGCTTTGAGGAGAGAAAACCTGTGTCTTGGAGAATGCCCAAGGCATATTTTCTTTGTGAAAGAGTGATGCCTTTGCTAGATCTGGAAACTTCTAGGCCTAGGAAATATTTGAGGGGCCTAGATCTTTAATTCTGAATAATGCATGAAGATGGTTCTTCACAAAAGTAATTTCATCTTGATCTATGCCAGCTAAAATCAAACCATTAAGATAGATAAGAAGTATAGTATGTTTAGAACCAATAGATTTAGTAAAAAGAGAATGACCATGCTGTGATTGCTTGTAATCAAGAGAGAATAAGGTGGAAGACAATTTTTGGTACCACTGCCTACTTGCCTGATTCAATCCATATATGGATTTGTGAAACTTACAAACCTAATTTGGTTGAGAACCAATGACTCCAAAAGGAATCATCATGTATACTTCTTCATCAAGCTCTCCATGGAGGAAAGCATTATTGATGTCAAGTTGATGGAGACTCCAATGTTGAGCAGAGGCAATGACAAGAATCAATCTGATAGTGGTTAATTTGACCACTGGAACAAAAGTATCAAAGAAATTTATACCTTATGTTTGAACCTTTGGCTATTAATCTAGCCTTGTACCTTTCAATACTTCCATCCAAATTATACTTTATCTTATAAACTCATTCCTATGGGAGTCTTATCAGCAGGGAGATCAACTATGGACCAGGTGTTGTTGAGTTCAAGAACATTAAGCTCTTGTTGCTTAGCCTTGATACAATGAGGTGACAAAATGGCTTGCTTATAAGTTTTGGGTTCAACATCAATGGCGATGGATAGAACATGGTGTAAGGCCTTAGGAGAAAATGAATGATAGGATAAAACACTGGACATAGAATGTTTAATGTTGATGTTGGTAGGAGAAGTGGTATTAGTAAGTATATTGTGATGAAAGTCTTGTAAATAGGAAGGGGGTGCCTAACTCTAGTTGACCTTCGAGGTTGAAGTGTTGATTGGTTGGGAGAATTGGTAGGATCTGGTATGAGGGAAGAACTATAGGGGTTTCAGGTTGACAATGTGATGGTAAGGTGTGATCATCATAAAACAGAAAATCAAGATTTGGTTCAATAGAGGATTAGAGTTAGTTTGTTTATATATACTGGAGATACTAGCATAAGGAAAAACATGCTCATGAAAAGTGACATGCCTAGACATAAAGGTAGCCCTTGTATTAAAATCCAAGAGTACATATCCCTTGGTCCCAGATTTGTAGCCTAAGAAGATGCATTTTTTTGCTCTAGGATCTTGTTTTGTCCTATGGTTACTAAGGGTGCAGGCAAAACAAAGGCTTCCAAAAACTCTTAACTCAATGAGGATAGGTTCTTTATTGTATAAAAGGTTAAAGGGAGATTTATTTTGTAGTATATGGCTAGGTAATCTATTGATGATAAAAGTGGCATGCTTAACAACATAGGACAAGAAAGGTGTGGGCAATTTGGAATGAAACATAATGGACCTAGTCACATTTAATAAGTGCATATGCTTTCTTTCAACAACACTATTCTATTGTGGGGTTTCAACACAACTAGTTTGGTGTGTGATCCCTAAATATTGATAAAAGCTAGTCATGTTAAACTCAACACCATTTTCAGTCCTTATAGTTTTAATAGTTTTGCTAAATTGAGTCTTAACAAGTTGAACAAAACTATGAATAAGGTGTCTAGTTTCAGCCTTAGATTGTATCATAAAAAGTCATATATGTCTACTAAAATCATCAATCACAGTTAAGAAGTATCTATGGCCATGTATGGAGGGAACACCTAGAAGTCTCTATATGTTCATATAGACAAGATCAAAGTCTGACTCAGTATTCTGTGTACCATTTAAGAAAGGAAGTTTGGCCATTTTAGCCATATAACAGAAATCCCAAATCAAGGAAGAATCATATTTTACAAATGGAAATTGTTTGGATATAACATGCAAAACATTCTTAGAAGGGCGTCCAAGCCTGTAATGCCACAAATCAAAAGAAGCATTATCACTACTATGTTCAATCATACTATTTACATTGTAAGAAACTTGTTTAGATGATTTTGATGTAACTTTGAGTATGTATAAGTCATTCAATGCTTCAACAAGTCCAATCATCTTCAAGGTAATCATATCCTAAATAAGGCAATGATAACTATCAAAGATCAATGTGCAATTAATGATGTTGTAAGTTTATGAATGGATATCAAATTGTATTGAAACTCAGGCAAATATATAACATTATGTAATGTAAGGTTAGCATATAGTGTGATAGTTCCTGATTGTTTAGCAGTTAGGTGAGATTCATTTGACAACTTAATAGTTATATTTCTAATAGGTCTTAACATATCAAAATTAGAGATGAAAGGACTTACGTCATCAGTGACACCACTATCTAATATCCAAGAAGAAATGTTACATGATATGTGATTAGTGTCATCACTTTGTATATTGCCTCCTTCTATGATTTTCTGATTAAATTGATTAGTATTGTGTTGATTCCTGCCTGATGCATTCACCTCTGTTTGTCGTAGTAGATTAGTGATTTGAGCATACTGCTTTGGGTTGAATTGTATGCTAGGTTGTTTACTCTCCAATTGTTTACTCTCTATTAGATTATTCATTGCACCTTCATTGTCCCTAGACTTGTTGTAATTTGGAGGAAATCCATGTTTATGATAACATGTATCTATTGTGTGTCCTCTTTTATTACAAAAGGTGCAAACCTTGGTAGATGAAGATCTCTGGTTGTATCCCATTCCTCCTTATCTGCCTCTGCCTCTTTGGGAAAAAGGTATTATTTCTACCATTAGTAGGTCTCCACGGTTCATCTTAGTTTCTTTGGTATGTTGCATTATCCTTTCCAATGGCATACCTCCAAGGTTCATTATCTCTTTTATTGAACAAAACCTTTGTTTCATTACCTTGCACAATGTCTAATTGAGCTTATGTCTGGGTGACCAAAGAAAACACCTTATTGATGGATGGTGTTGTTACTATAGCTTGCAATAATTCTAGATGACACGAAATAATACTTATTGGCTGAGTCACGACTAGGTCGCTCTCTTTAAGACGTTTCGTGGCACTGCCCAAAATGTGCAAGCAGACTATCAACCACGTCGTCCCCAAGATAAAACAACCCAAATCTCTGTTATCGAGTTCTTACTGCACTGTAAGAACCAATATCGAATACACCCACCACAATATGGCTACTAGTGCCGATTCTTGAAATATCCACAATATGGCTATCAGTGTCAATTCTCAAAATACCCATAATATGGCTACAAGTGCCAATTCTTTTCCCACAATACTGACTATCAATGTCAGTTCTTAAAATGCCTGGAATATGGCTACCTGTGCCAATTTTTTCCCTCAATACTGACTACTAGTGTCAGTTCTCGAAATTCCCACAAGTTGGCTTCGTGTGCCAATTCTTAGTGTCACAGAAAGAAAGGGGAAGAAGTTTGCCTGAAATGCATCGACAAAAATTATGGGGGAGAAAGAAAAAGCTTATTGAAAGCACATTCAACTTGGGGCAAGTTATAATGAGGGGAGAATGCTTCTATTTATAACGTGGAATTTTTTCCAAGTTCTTCATCTCTCCAATGTGGGACTTGGGAGTTGTTGTTTTCTCAAAACTCTTCTATGTGGGACTTAAGAGTTTTTTAGATTTCACACCCAAAAGTTCTCACTTATGGTTTTCAACAAACCATGTTCCAACATATGGCAAGTGCTCCATCAATAAGATTTAAGACTTGGTGGTTTGAAATTGATCATTCAATCCATTTAGGAAACATATCACACATTCTAATTCTTTGTGGTCCTTGATGCTTTTAACAAGATTACATTTGCATTGTGTGTCACAAATACAAATAGGTGTGGGCCTTAAGGATTTCAATTCCTCCCCAATGGTCTTTAAAGTGGTGAAATATGCAGATACATCTCTCTCACCTCGTCTGATTGGATGAATCTCTTGAAGAAGGTTTGACATCTTAAAATAATTCCCTTTTGAGAATCTTTCTCTTAGATCTTGCCATAGATTTTGTTCACTATCAATGTAGGCAGTGCTTTGAGAAATTTGAGGGGTGAGGTACTATGTGATCCATGACACAACTATATTGTTGGATCTTTCTCAAATGTCATAGTGAAGATCAATTAGAGCAGGCACTCTAATAGAACCATCTACAAATTTAAGTTTGTTCTTAGAAGACAAGACCTTCATCATAGCTCTGCTCCATGAGTGGTAATTCCCACCCTCTAATGGTGGTCACACAAGTATGGCACCGAGGTTATCTCCTGGGTGCAGATAGTAAGAATTGATAGGATTTTGAGGATCAATATTAAGAAAGGGAAGAGAAGAGATCCCTTGTGATTCATCAAGTTTGGAATTCGCCATCAAGAATCGAATTGAATGAGAAAGAAATCCAATCAAAAACAAGAAATTCTTAAAAGAAACCTTGATGTAGCTTTTATGATGATGGTTGATGATGGTGTGAGTGACGACACTAGTCCATGAATCAGTGAGCAATCAAAAGAAGAATTACGGAAATGGAAGCAATATATTTTTGAAGAAGACAAATAGAGTGGCGCAGCAAAGCTCTCAAATTGTGTTTTTCTTATTGAATTATGGTTGAAAGGAAGCTAAATATATACAAGAAGAAGAGGTTGCTTGGAAAACAAGCAAACCAACTAAAAATAGAAAGTTAGTTAATCCTAACCGTAACAAAGAGTAATTCTATTTTAGGAAACCAAAACTAACTGAATTAAACCTAAAAACAGAATCAAAACAGAAAGCGAAAAACCAACAAAACTCAATGGCATTCTACTTGCACTTTGCTGCTAGATGCTTGTTGAAGTTGTATCAGTAAAGTATAACATATCACAATAATAAGAAAACTATTTGACAAAACAATGACTTCATCAATGATGAATAAGTGTGAAAAAGGCATTAGAAAATAGAAAAAGATATATACACTAAGAATGTAAGAATTTTTTACACTGTTACTGCATCCACTATTCATTTTTATTTATTATTGACTTTTAAATAAAAGTAATACAAATGAATGATAGATGATACAATAACTATGTATAAATCTTTACATTGTTAATGTATAGATATTCACTTAGAAAAAAAGTGTGAAATGATGAATTTTATTTTCATTTGTCTTAAGGTGCATGGCTCTCGCTCTTGGAAGGAAACTGCCAAACCCCTATATTAAGAGACTAACAAGTAACAACTAACAAGACAATGCAATATAGGGAAACCCTATAAAAGTAATGTGCAATTGTAATTTAAAAACTGTATTGTGAAAGGTTCTGACTCTATCTTTCAATTTCCTTTCCATATAAAAATAGATAGATATTAATAGAGTTTAATATTTATATTTTATTAATATATTTTTGATATAATCAACATATTATTCATTTTATTATTTTTATTTAAAAGAGTTAATAATAATTAATATATCTATAATAGATGATATATTGTGAAAATTATATTATATTATAAATACATAAATATTAAACTTTTATGACTTATCATTATCATGCATGTAGCAAGGTACTCAATAGAGCCATCTCATGTGGGGCAATGACCTTATTTTTTCCTTTACCCAAAATGATTTTTAGGTAAATTCATGGAAATGGAAGGAACATAGGGGTCTTGGTTAGGCCTCTCTGTTCACAATATCTAAACATTAGTTGGATTGAGTATGTGCAGTTATTATTTGTTAAAATGATTGATAAAAGTTTATGTCGCTACATTTGTAAATATGTTTATATCCTACACAACTTGAATGCTTTTAAAATTATTCTAATAATATATTCCATAAATAATTCATAATTTTGTTAATATAAGTAATTTAATAAAAAATTAAAAACTATACACTGATAATATAAATTTTTTTTACAGTTGAGAGTGTAAAAAACACTTATATTATTAGTATATATATATTAAATCCATTTAATAATAAAAAATCCATGTAACTCCACATATAACCGTGTTTGCAGAGGTGAAATTATTAGCAGATAACAACTGTACTTAGATAGAGGAACATCTAACAAATTAACTGATCACTTAATTAAACTTATTATATATTGTCATATCAACTAATCACTTTTATACTACATGATTAATGATATACTGACCAAATATTTATGATGAAAGTTTATATATATTACACTCTTAAAATAATTTGTCATAAAAATATAGTTCCTACATCCTGGTGATGTAGTGGAATGTACTTTTCTGCTTGTGATGATGAGATTCTTTGTTTTTACATACAAGAAGATGATCTAACTATAAACAGTTTTTCAGCTGTTACAAGCAACAACTGAAGAATCTCTGCTCTTCTTTATCTTCTACGTTAACACTTAACATAATAATGACAAAATAGGAATCTCAATTTCATCATTTTTTTCTTTCCCTAGGCTATGTATGTGTACATAGGGTAAATAATAGAACTCTAACTTAGGCTAAATTATTACCATAATAGAAAAAATATTAGCCAATAATATAAACCATTATCTAAATGATAATTAGACTTTTGAATTATGGTGTATTAAGTGGAGTCATTTCAGAAATTGTGTGGATATCTCAAAACAAGTTATAGTTTAAAGATAAGGAGGACCCTATTTCTATATGGTGGTTTCTTTATTGTTGATTTGATTTGTTGTAAATAATTATGTTGTTCTGTTTCCCTTCTTCCATTATTGAAGATTGAAGTTAAGTGTTAAATTTATGTTTATGTTGATTATTTTATAGACCACATATTATGCCATTTCAAAATAATGTGGTCAAGCTATGATGATAGCGAAATGCACATTAAAGTCTTATTGATTTTGTATTTTTTTCCCTAACCTCCAACAATCTAATATTTAATAATATTTTCAATTAGAAATGATAATGAGGTGAATTGTGGTCGGCTTTATGTTTACCTAACCCGAAATCCAAAACCTAACTCAAACTCGTATTAAGTGAGGTTAAAAACAATATTATCGTCCCTGAACTCGACGACTTTTGGGTAATTCATAAGTTTTTGGGGTATAATATCAACTAAACCAAACTTAAAAGTTAAAATTGGGTAAAACCTAAACTCAGTCACACCAGATTTTCTCTATTAAATTTGGGTTGGATTCAGATGTTAATCACAAGTTTGGTTTTTATTGTCATTTTTATTTTAAATTGTTCAACCTAAGTATCATTATATGAAGTATATTGCCATCAATACTTAGGAGGACTCAATTGATTGTTGAAACAATCATATCTTAATCGCGTATACAATCATATATTTTTCGAGGCTTATAGATTGTTAAAGATAATTGTGCTTGTATAAACAACATTCCCGTACATGTATATAGCAAAAATGGAATCATTAAGAATGCTATATCCAAAATGAGCCATGTATTAATTGTCTCAGGACCTATTAATATATGAATGGTCAAGGTATGATAATAGTGTATTGGACATATCAGTCTTGTTGGGTTTTTTTTTGCTAACCTTTAATAATCTAAAGTATAATCTTTTTAAATGTTAAATATGAGTAAATAAAGATGAGTCTTAAGAATAATTCAAATAGATTAAACATGTATGATATCTTTTCATCTCAAAAAAAGAATGTTACTCAAGTAATATATTTTTTATGAATACAAGAGCAATATAGGATATTCATAGGATGTGCATATATTTGTAAGATTTTGTGCTTATAAAAGTCAGGAATGTGGGTGTGCTTATGGGAAGGTAGGAAATGTGAAGATTCAGAGGAGATAGAAAATGAAACAATTTCCACACATTCTAGATCTGATATATTGTGGAATTTGTTGACTTGAATATTTAGTAGATAAATTCCAAAATTATTTTTTTACATGCAAAAATGAATATATTATTTTTTATTCATACATACCTAATTTTTTTCTGGCATTTTATTATATTTGTTGTCAAATGTAAGAGTATGGTTGGTTGTGGAACGCTTTTAAATTTTAATTTTATGAAGTAAAGAATATTTAAATAGCTTAACTTATAAGAAAGTGTGAGAATTTATAAAATAATGAATGAGTTTCTTTTAAAAACAAAAGGTTGTATTTGTTTTGGGATGGTGATGCTATTAGAATGATTTCTATAAAATCTATTAACTACTAGTAGTAATATATATAAACACTATTTTTCGTATTTTAGTTTCACCTAATGACCTAATATACTGTTTTTTAAAGTAACCCAAAATTATACATATTCTTTGGGCTTTATCATGGAAAATTCTTGGACCCATAAGAATCCATAGAATTATTGTCCACTTATTTTTTAGTGGATCGACCCAATCCTTTTCTGACCCAACAGACAGACCCATTTGTATATAATTGCAAATTGTACAGGTCAATTTGGAAAATGGCCCACGCTAATATTAATATCAATTTCCCTAAATATCACAATAAGTATAGAGTGGAATGCTACAAAAATAAAAACAAAAACAATAGGTTATGATAATTTTATAAGATAAAGGTAAAAGTATAGCAAGCACTAATAACTTTTACCCTTAGATGCACCATTATTAATATTATGTGGCATTTATCATACTAGCCATAATAATATGTTTTCACTAATTAAACTACATGTCAATTAAGTTATATGTTATAATAATCATAATATATTTATGGATATAAATACTAATATTTGTTACATATAACTTAATTATCTTAGAAATCCATAATTTTTAATTATCGTGGATATCATATATTTAATACAATTATATCAACTATTTAATTTGAGTTATAAAACAAGTGATCTAATTTCTCATAATTCATGACTTCAAAAACTAATAACATATATTGACTTAATGAGTGAATATCCAAACGGTTGACCTATAGAGGATAATAAGAACTTTATAACTTAACGCATAGGGAATAATTATGGTCCACAAGATACCAAATCAGAAACAATCTTCACCCCCTCATCAGAGAGAAAATAGAGGTTCCAAAAGAAATTTATGTTTGGTTGAGTAAAACCATCGTACCAAAACTCTCTCCAAAGGCATGCGAAAGGAATAAACATAAGAAACATGAATTGATGTATAATTTTGCATCCTTATTTTATATTATGTGTGAGAATTATGATATTTTATCCATCATAAGAGAAATTTCTAACAAATTATGGAAATGTTCAATAAATAACTATATTACAAACAATTATCAAGTTTAAGGTTCAAATCCTTATTGTATTGGTTTGAAAATTATTAAAAAGTCATATAAATTTGGTTTTGATGAGTACAATATGATACATTTTGATCGATATTTTTTGTAATATTTTGGTTTTGAGGGATCTAATTGCAAGATTATCATAAAAGTATATAATGTAAGAAATATGTCTATTGTGACATGAATGAATATATTATTTCATTGTTTGAATGACATAACTCTTGGACGAAGAGTCATCAATGAAATGTTAAGACTATTGGAAAACAGCTTATATATAGTGTTTGATGGAAGCACTATACTAACAAGAAGAAGGACCAGAAACATTGTTCCTATCTCTGCCCATAAAGATTGCTCTATCAGCCATCACTTAAGGAAGAACATAGTAAGAACGGGAATGAGATAGAATAGTTACTCTATAAATCAAGAACACCAAACAACAATCAAAATGGAGGATGGTATCGCCAGGGGTAAATGTTACTAATATGTAACTATTCTTATAATGTGAAAACTATGATTTCTTAAGATCAATTTACACATGACTTCCAAATAAAGTTTACATGTGGTACCAGAGCATCGTGTTTAAGAATTTATAGTTTTCCATTAATGATGATTTGATCTTGAATGGTGTTTTTGAAATGTATTCTTGAATGTTTAGAGAACTCATATATAATTATTTCCGCTGCATTATAATAAACAAAACCCAGAAAAAGAACATATTATTGTTGATTGTGCTGTTTATATTGAGCAGAAAGTAACTAAACTTATTATATACATTATGCACTATTTCATATTACATGTTCGTATCTGTACTATTCAGTCGGCTTTGTTTTATGAAACATGACTCTACAAAAATATATTTTAGTAAATGAGACATTATTACTAATGTTACCTAATGTCCTTCTGTTCTTATATTTTAGAGAGTTGTCATTATTATGTTTGCCTTTTATATTCATGTATATATAAAATTTATGCAAACATAAACAGTTATGTATATAAAAAGAAAGACTAACAGGATATATGTATATTATTACGTTGATATATATATATATATATATATATATATATATATATTAATTAGAGAGAAACGGTAAGTATATATCTTATATATGACGTTAACTAATATATATTATTAGTTTAACATACATGTAATATATACATTAATAGATATGTATTATATATGTTTTCTACACATATAACATTAATAGATTATATATATATATATCATAAATTAATAGATTATATATATATAATTAAGTTACAGTTTTATTTGAAATATTAATGTAATTATTTTATGAATATGTATGTAACTTTGTAATTCATGTACAAGTTTGACACTCATATGTATTGTGAATAGCATGACTTTAGTGTTTGGAATTATTGTATGATAGATTTGTTAATCACTAAAGTGGTCAAATCTTTATGTTAATTAATTACAAGTCCAAATTGTATGATCATATTTCATTTATTCGAAATTATTGTATGATAGATTTGTTAATCACCAAAGTGGTCAAATCTTTATGTTTATTTAATTTCAAATTGTATGATCATATTTCATTTCATTTACTCATAAAATTGATACTATGAATGATATAATAATTATTTGTTTATGAGTAAATTGAAGTTTATTATCATAAGATAGTCAAGAATCACCCAAAGGTTGATTATTTGTTCTTATAATCAATGAGCATGAATGTTGGTAGTGTAAATGCATCATTAGTTACATTTATATATCCAAAGATAGTAAATATTTCTAATTTATGTATGCATCATTGCCAAATTATGTGAAATTCTTTTAGTATCATCATGTCTAGTATAATATATTTGTCGTGACCCGATTTTCGATTGGAAGACGGCCCTACGACTTGAGAGGAGGCGAACTCGTATTCTACCTCTTCCGATTGATTTGGAGTCGCCACTACGTTTTTTGCGGTTAAAACGTAGAAAACTCTATAGTAAGCCCAATTAGGATAATATGGTCTTTAAGCAGAGATTCTGAGGGAGTCGATTACGGATCGGGGAAGGTATTAGCACCCCGTCCGCCCGTATTAAAACGGTACCCTCGCTAATGACATAGACTTTTATACCCTTAACAATTATTTATTTAGAATTATTTATTTAGAATTATTTATTTTTATTATTGAGCCTGACAATATTGACTTTGGTCCTACGTACCCCTATTACGGGGATCAAGGCTTACGTAGTTCTAGTTCAAAAATTGTTTTTAATTTGGTTGATTGTTAATGATTTGGAAAACACCGATAGGTTTTAGAAGAACTAGTTTATTGAACTTGGTTAATATATAAATGTTTTGATTCAGTAAGACTAATAGATTAGAAACGGTGTTGGTCGTAGACCTTCTCCTCATTTCTATGGGAGTTAGAGACGACTCGAACCATGACCTCACTATAAAAGTCTCATAAAACTTGTTTGGTAAAATAGTTTTTGATTATTCATATAGAATTAATAGTTTAGAGACGGTGTTGGTTGTAGACCTTCTTCTCGTTTTCAGAGAAGTTAGAGACAACTCGAACCGTAACCTTACTAAAAAATCCATGATTATTTTGATAATATAGTTTTTAATTATTTATGCGTATAGAATTTAATGATAAAATAGTTTGTTAATTATTAATATATATATATTGAATTAATAGTTTAGAGATAGTGTTGGTCGTAGACCTTCTTCTCATTTTTTGGAGAAGTTAGAGATGACTCGAACCATAACCTTCCTATAACAATTCCATGATTGACTTATTTAATAATATAGTATTGGGTTATTTTTATAATTAGAGTTAAGGAACACTTTTTATTAGATTTTTAGCAAGTAAGAATATACCATTAATATGAAGTATGTCAACTAACTTCTACTTTATTTCAATTATCCAAACAAATATTTTAAGCCATAACGCACATATAATATAAGAATGCAACTAAACAAATAAATGATGATAATGAACAAAAAATAGGCACAGTGGGGTTAATTGGGAAATGGGTTTCGTAGATTGAAAGAAAGGGGGTTTGGATCCCTATTTCTACGCATGGGCATAGTGCCCCTAATGCCTCATTTCATTTTGGGCAAAAAATCCTAATCCTTCTCTTCTTCTCTCTTTCCAATCAACAATGGTATTGAGGTGTGATGGCCTCAATTTCCTCTCCTTTCTCATCGTGACAAGGTGGTAACGGGAACCGAATCCCTAGCTTCTTCCTCACTGAGTTGCGGTGGTTCGATTCCTCTCTAGGGTGGCTCATGGTGGTTCGGTTGATGAAGTTGGAGTCGCAGTGGAGAAGAATTGGTGATTATCTATCTCCATTTTTACTTTCCTTTAACCATAACCCATGTTATATTCTATGTCTTATTTATTTCTCACAACTTTTCATTCTCACAGAGGCTCCTCAAAGCATAGGGAGGACGCCAACGAGGTCGGCGTATGACGATGTTAATTCCGCCATGAAAGCGATGTAACCATGATCCCACGGTTGGTTATCGACAACGGATTTGGTAAAGAACTCTATCCTGATCTACTTTACTTATTTATCATGATATGCAATAATTATCAATATGACGAGAAACAAACAAATGGGTATGAATGTTCATCCAGAAACTAATTTCATTGCTTTAAAGTAGTTATATAGCATTGGTTACTTTTGTTCTTGGTTAAATGACAGTATATGTATCTCTGCGAAATCAATTAAATGGGACGTATATAATTCTGTATGGTTGAGTGAAATTGTTTATAAATTTATCGTCTATGTTCAAAGCACAGATTGGTCAATAAATGAAAACGCGTCTTACCTGATAGTGCTCCTGTGTATAACTTTGCTGCTGCGATCACCTTTATCTCCGAGTTCTTGACCAGCAGCATGTCTCTTTCTTATGTATGTGAGATGTGTTTCTGGAATTGTCCTATGTTATATCTGATACGTGTCGTTATGATATATTGATTTCATAATGTATGTGTGACATGTATGTGCTCTCTTGTTTATTACCGATATGTATACTCTCTCCTCTTATTGTTGTGTTCTGGTTTATGAGCTTTTCCTTTGTCTATGTATCTCCCTCCATTTTCGTGTGTCTCCCCCCTCTGCTCTGGTTATACTGCCTTCTCTTTATATTGATTGAGGGTTCACTGAAAACCTCTTGGGTTGTTACTGGCTGTCTGCTGGAATACGTAACTGAAAATATTAATATGTGATTGTAACTGAAATGACTGATTCATGCCTCCCTAATGACTCCTGATTGCCTTTGGTGGCTAATTACTTCTTACACTTATTGTGATCATTAGTGCATTTGCAACATATTCTATACTATTCTGATTTTTGGTGTGCCTTCGTAACAGCCATAGTTAATGTGTTGGTCTTCTTAATTCATCTGATATTGGTAACTTTCTTATCATCATTTTGCTGTTGAGTTTGATATTTGTTCAAGTCTTTGAGTTTGGTGATATCGAGGCTAACTATGTTGGAATTGACATCAATAGCTTACAGTCCAATGCATTTGTTACTGCAGTATGCTGTATTGGTGAATCAACTAAGCAAAATCTCACATTCAAAAGTGGTAAGCAATTCTAGCTTGGGTTGATTATGATTCTTCACAGGGCCTTATCAGTGTTACTATTTCTCCAACTTCTTCCAAGCCCAAAAATCCAATCTTGTCCTTTGTTATGGATCTTTCAACAATATTTCATGCTACTCTATATGCTGGGTTCATTGCATCAACTGGTTTGCTTGCTGGCTCTCATTTCATCACGGGTTGGAGCTATGAGATGAATGGACTACCACTAACACTTGATCTTTCTTATTTGCCACAACTTCCAGGACCAAAGAAGAAGCAAACTTTTATGATAATATGGGTTTCTGTCTCAGTTCTGTCATTGCATTAGGCTTGTCTAAATCGGCATAACATTACAAATCATTCATACAATTTATACAGTTATTATTGAACTCATGCAATTCCTGGACAAAAGAATCATGGTTTGGATCAATGTGCACTTTGGAAGTATCCCTTTTTTATATTTGAACTAGCCTTCTTGGATTATAAATGTATCTGCAGGAAATATAATGGATTGGGTCTCAAATGATTATTAGTAACACCTAGGAATGTTTTGTTTGCATTATTTTCAATCACTTTTGGTTTATAAGCTAAATTTGTTTGGGTTTTAAGTTTGGTTTATGGAGATTAAAAAGCTTAAAGATCAAATAACATAATTAAACAACGGATACTTTGAAGTTGATTATAAAGATGGAAAACAATGAGTGTCCAAAAAATATCATTCATATAAAAAATTGGTGAATGCAAAACACC
>NW_017717611.1:0-1927 GCF_001865875.1 Lupinus angustifolius
TGATGAACCTATAGTAGAAGAATCACAAGAGATAACATTAAGAAGATCTCAAAGAGAAAGACGACATGCTATTTCTGATGATTATATGGTTTGAGAATGACCCAATTACGTTTTCACAAGCCATAAATAATGCCGATAAATGGTTAAAAGCCATGAAAGATGAGTTAAAATCTATGGAACAAAATGAGGTTTGGGACCTTGTTGAGTTACCAGAAGATTCCAAAACAGTTGGTTGTAAGTGGGTTTTCAAAACCAAACGTGATTCTTATGGTAACTTAGAACGTTATAAGGCTAGACTTGTAGCAAAAGGGTATACTCAGAAAGATGGTATTGATTATAAAGAGACGTTTTTACCAGTCTCTAAAAAAGACCCACTTAGGATTATCATTGCATTTGTGGCTCATTATGATTTGGAGTTACACCAAATGGATGTGAAAATCACCTTTCTAAATGTGTATTTAACAGAAAAGGTCTATATGGGTCAACCAATGGAATTCATAGAGAAAGGAAAAGAACATCCTTTCTAAATGGGGATTTAACAGAAAAGGTCTATATGGATCAACCAATGGGATTCATAGAGAAAGGAAAAGAACACATGGTGTGTAAACTTAAGAAATCAATATATGGACTTAAACAAGCTTCACGACAATGGTATCTTAAGTTTAATGATACTATTGTATCCTTTGGGTTTAAGGAAAACATTGTTGATCGATGTATATACCTAAAGGTCAGTGGGAGTAAGATTATCTTTTTGGTTCTATATGTTGATGATATCTTGCTTGCAACTAATGATCTTGGTCTTTTAAATGAGACTAAGATGTTTCTCTCTAAAAAAATTGAAATGAAAGATATGGGCGAGGCAAGCTATGTGATTGGAATAAAAATATTTCGTGATAGATTACAATGTCTTTTAGGTTTGTCTCAGAAAGCATATATTAACAAAATTTTAGAGAGATTCAGAATGGATAAATGTTCAGCATCTCCCGTTCCAATTCAGAAAGGAGACAAGTTTAGTATGATGCAATGTCCAAAGAATGATTTGGAACAGAAGCAAATGGAAGAAATTCCTTATACATATATAGTTGGGAGTTTAATGAATGCTCAGACTTGTACGCGATCAGATATTAGTTTTGCAGTTGAAATGTTAGGAAGATACTAGAGTAATCCTGGTATAGAACGCTGGAAAGCTGCAAAGAAAGTTCTGAGATACTTACAAGGTGCAAAGGATCACATGCTTACTTATAGGAGATCAAATCATCTTGAGGTGATTTGATATTCAGATTCAGACTTTGCCGGATGCATAGACACAAGAAAGTCTACTTTCGGTTATGTATATTTATTAGCTGGAGGAGCTATATCATGGAAGAGTGTGAAGTAGACTCTCATTGTTGCATCCACTATGGAAGCTGAATTTGTGGCATGCTTTGAGGCCATAGTTCATGCTAAATGACTACGAAACTTTATTTCAGGACTTGGAGTTGTCAATAGTATTGTCAAGCCGCTAAAAATTTATTGTGATAATTCTGCAGCAGTCTTCTTTTCTAAAAACGACAAGTATTCCAAAGGTGCTAAACATATGAAAGTGAAATACTTTACCGTTAAAGAAGAAGTTCAGAAACTTAGAGTGTCAATTGAGCATATTAGCACTAACCTTGTGATTACAGACCCTTTGACGAAAGGGTTACCGCCCAAAATATTTACTGGTCATGTAACAAATATGGGTATTATGTTTGCAAATTAATGTTGACCATTATATTATTAATAAAGTCTCAATATTTTGACACTTCGAGCTCGTTAATATTTAAGTTTCTGATTAATATTTTATTTTTACACTTATGTATACATGTGAGAATGATAATGTTGAAAATAAAATTTTCTTTCTAAATGACATTATTATATGATTCTCATTAATGTGTCATGTTAAGAA
>NW_017717612.1:0-817 GCF_001865875.1 Lupinus angustifolius
TGTCAGAAGACTTACTCATTCATTTGGTCTTGCTTTCCCTTCCTGCACAATTCAGCTAGTTTAAGATTTCTTATAACTGTCAAAGGGAGAAATGGACTCTAAATGAGCTCATTTCATTTTGTGTGCAAGAAGAGGAAAGACTGAAGCGAGAAAGGACTGAAAGTGCCCATTATGTTACTACCTCTAAAGACAAGGGCAAAAGGAAAATCACTTCAGAGCCCAAGAATGAAGCTGCTAAGGGTCCAGTGCAAAAGAAACAAAAGCAAGATGATGTCTGTTTCTTTTGCAAAGCAACTGGACATCAAAAGAAGAAATGTGTAAAATATCACGCCTGACATGCTAAGAAATGTACATTTCTTGCTTTGGTCTGTTCTGAGGTCAATTTAGCTCCAGTACTTGGAAAAACCTAGTGGTTAGACTCCGGTTCAACTTCTAACATCAGTGTTTCAATGCAGGGTTGCCTGAGCTACCGAAAGCCTAATCATGTTGAAAGATACATCTATTTTGGCGATGGAAAATCAGTAGAAGTGCAAGCTATAGGGCATTTTAGGTTGTTATTATGTACTGGTTTCTATTTGGATTTGAAAGACACTTTTGTTGTACCATCTTTTAGACAAAATTTAATTTATGTTTCTTATTTGGACAAATTTGGTTATTGTTGTTCATTTGGAAACAATTCGGTTCAATTGTCTTTAAATTCAAATGTTATTGGAACTGGTTCACTTATGTTGAATGACAACCTTTATATGCTGAATATCATAACTGATTATAGCGAAACCCTGAATGTGGAATCACGTGGTACTAAGCGTAAAATTGA
>NW_017717613.1:0-416 GCF_001865875.1 Lupinus angustifolius
AAAAGTGGATTGAAGCAATGAAAGAGGAGTATAAAGCCATGCAAGACAATAAAGTTTGGGAACTTTTCCCATTACTAGAAGGTAAGAAACTCATTGGCTGCAAATGGATTTTTAAGACCAAGCGGGATTCTAATGGTAATATGGAGAGTTATAAGGCACGTCTTGTAGCTAAGGGTTTTACTCAGAAGGAAGAGATTGACTATAAAAAGACTTTCTCTCCAGTTTCATCGAAAGACTCTTTTAGGACAATCATGGCTCTTGTAGCACATTATGATTTAGAGCTTCATCAGATGGATGTCAAAACAACTTTTCTCAATGGAAACATTGATGAAAAGATTTATATGGTGCAACCAGAAAACTTTATAACGGGAGACCGAAAGAATATGGTTTGCAAATTGACAAAATCCATCTATGGG
>NW_017717614.1:0-5302 GCF_001865875.1 Lupinus angustifolius
GACATTTCTATCTAGTAATTTTGAAATGAAGGATCTTGGTGAAGCTTCATTTGTATTAGGAATCCAGATACACCGAGACAGATCTCGGGGTATTCTTGGATTATCACAAAAGAGCTATATAGAAAAGGTACTTAAAAGATATGACATGCACGACTGTAAAACAATGGATACTCCAGTACCTAAGGGAGTCAAATTTAGTCTCAATCAATGCCTTAAAGGAAATCTGGAAATTCAGGAGATGCAAAAGATCCCTTACGCATCAGCTGTAGGGAATCTCATGTATGCTCAAGTATGTACGCGTGCAAGTATGTACGCGTCCGGATATAGCGTTCATAGTTGGGGTTTTAGGCAGATATATGAGTAATCCAGGAATGGACCATTGGAAAGCAGCCAAAAGGGTCATGAGGTACTTAAAGAGAACAAAAGACTATTTGCTCACATATAGGAGATCAGACCAATTAGAGATCATTGGGTATTCTGACTCCGATTTTGCGGGATGCCAAGATAGTAGACGATCTACTTCGGGCTATGTTTATCTGTTGGCTGGTGGTACAGTTTCTTGGCGTTCTGCCAAGCAAAATCTAGTTGCATCATCCACCATGGCAGCTGAATATATAGCATGTTATGAGGCATCACTTCAGTCATCATGGCTGAGAAATTTTGTCACTAGGCTGCGGATTGTGGAAAGAATTGAAAGACCACTAAAGTTATACTGTTACAATAAATCAGAATCAGTCGTGTTGTTCTTCAACAACAATGGGAGTTCGGCAAAGTCGAAGCACATCGACATTAAGTTCCTAGTTGTTAAGGAGAAAGTACAAAGTGGACAGCTTTCCATAGAACATTTAGGCACTAACTCCATGATTGCGGATCCTCTTACAAAAGCTATCACACCCAAGGTCTTTCATGAGCATACTGCTCACATGGGTGTTCTGCAATGTGAGGATATTTTGGTTTAAGTGGGAGTTAGAATGTGCACATATTTTATTATGTTCTATGTAATTTCGGTATTATGTACGGATACTTTGTATTCAAACTTCAGTTGATGAATCATTCAGTTTGGTATTCTATCTTTATACTTTGTACAATAAGGTTTGATCTTATTATTAAGGATCTCACTAAAGTTAAGTAGGACCAGTTGAAAATTGACATATATAGATCATATTCATGTGATTTTCATGCTACACATTTCATGATGTATCTATGTCATTTAGTTGTGTCAATGTTGGTGATCATTGATGAATTAGTCATGATTGATATGACGAAGTTCACTGTGTTTCGATATGGAGACAGGACTAATGCACGGGTTAATTTGGGTATGCCTAAGTCATAATGGCAATATTTAAGTGCGCATTAAGGATAACACGTATGGAGAATCATATGTGTGACCAGTGGGAGATTGTTAGAATTTGTGACAATTTATGGGTCACAAATATAACTCTATAATTGTGTTGTGGCCATTATTTAATTAGTCAAAATATAAAATGATCTTCAGTAATTAATTTGGTGGCTAAGGGCATATGTGTCATGAAATAATATGTAATTAGCCAAAATATAAAATGATCTTCAGTAATTAATTTGGTGACTAAGGGCATATGTGTCATGAAATAATAATAAGCGTAGATACCTTCCGACAATTTCTGATTTGATGAAGGGACTGAATCAGAATTATTGCAACTAAAGTAGTAACCACTACGAGATTAGTTTTATGGGTTATGGTCCCCATTTTTAGAGCAATGAGTTTTGTTGAGTAGGCTGATGAGAATAAATGGAATTGTGAAGAGTTATCATATATAAGATAACACTCCATCACAATTCCATAAGGTAACTAAGGCAAGAGTCTCAAAAAAAGATTCACTCTCACCATGAGGCACTCTCTCAAGCTCAAAGGCTTTCTCATTTCCCTCTAGAGAAGCATAAGGAAAACCATCCGACGCTCTAACATCTGGAAGATCATCACACCCTCATACCTTTGAGATTATGAAATGGCTTAACAATGTATGTTCTTCATCTTCACCATGAAATCATTTGGGGTTTCTTCGGTCTGGGTCATGGTCATTTCACATGGGTTTATGTATGGGCATAAACATTAGGTTATCGGAACGAAGTCATGACCATAAGGACTTCCGCATTCAATCTAAGGATTACGAATGGAGAAATTCTCCAACAGAATAAGCACTTTTTACATGTAATTTTTAAATAACGTATCAACTTACTTTTAACGAACAATACAATCGTATGTTTGTTGTATCGTTTTTATATTATTATATTGTTTATGAGCTTCTGATGTCATGAACCATAAAAGTTGCGTATGAGATGTTTGATGAAATTTCCAAGAAACTTTTGTTGTTGAAAGTACATAACTTTATTCTATAATTAGATTCTATTTAGGTCTGGATCCTCTCCATTAATGGAGAGGCTAGTGATAGGGTAGGAATGTGACATGTGTCTAAGTCAATTTTTAACGGTGTGAATTTTAAAATATAAAATAATACATTTTTAAACACATTAATTTAGGGAAAATGACAATCATGTCCTTTTTCTCTCTTCTCTTTCATTCCTCAATGAGACTCACAGAAGCTATTCTATGGCTTTATGAGAAGAACAAATTGACATTTCATAAATCATATCAAGGAACCACCTTTCTCCATGGCTCTTTTTTATGCTTCCATGAATAAGAATATTGACTTCATCTTCTTCTTGTCAACTCCATTAGGACCCAAGAACAATAACCATATATCACCATTTGTTCCGTATTGATGTCGTTTTCTATTCCCTACTTTACTCTGGGTCACTCACTGTGATAGTTGATTTGTGTGTTGAAGAGGAAGAATAGAAGAAATGATTTTTTATTTTTTTCTTTTCATGGAGTCATGGCAGCTAAAGGTTGTTGAAGAAGAGAATGCAATTGATAACCTCTATATTTTCATTTATGGTTCGTACTTGATGCTCGAAAGCAACTGTTTCACTTTCCCAAAAAGAAGAGAAAACACAACTGGGACTCCAGATTGAGGAATGGGATAGAGAGGGAGAGAAAAAAGAATATGATTGTCATTTTCCCTAAATTAATGTGTTTAAAAATATATTATTTTATATTTTAAAATCCAAACCATTAAAAATTAACTTAGCTACATGTCACAATCTTATCCTATCACTAGCCTTTTCATTACTGGAGAGGATCCATACCCATTTTATTCAGCTGGCATATTAAAATATAAACCTTTTTTCCAATTTGACAATTCTTATTAACATATTGTTGCGTCGTTAAATTAGAGGTTCCAATTTTCAAACATGTCTACCAAACTCATGTAATTAGTTTTTTTCCTCTCTAATCCATAACTACCATAATTCAAAGATAAGTATGAAGATATTTTCTTTAATCCATGACTACCATCATTCAAAGATAATAATAAGTATAAAGATATGACATGGCTGGTACATCCCACAGTAAACATACAACCAAATATAAGTAAATTGAATAACATTTTTAACGGTGACACAATATTCTACTTCATCATCTTTCATCAATGTTTCTAACAGTTCTACTTAAATTCACAGTTAAATGGGGCTGTAACAGTTATTGATGCAAAGTTTCTTTAGGCACAATCACAACTTGGTGCAGTTGATGCTGCTATAGTATCAATTGGTACTCACAGGTTGGGATGTCATGAGATTGAAACATGATATGCTTTATGCCTAGAGTTGTTGGAGGGAAAGAGGTTGATTAACTTTTAGATGTATTTAGGTTTGGGATTTCATTTTTGCTTTCTTTTGGGTCACTGTCCTTGTAATGATTATCTTTAATAACCACAAGGGAAAAAAAGACTTGCAATTCCTTTCACAAACTCCATTTAGGGACTACTTGATCTTGGGTTGCCCACCCACCAAAGGCTACTCTACCTCCACTTTAGCCTACCAAATTAAGAGTTGTACCTATTTTGTAATAAAAGTAAGAATAAATACTCATTTCAGTTTTTCATGTTTTTTAATCTTATCATTTAGTCTTTTAAAAATTGAAAATTTTAAAATGGTCCCATTTTTTAAAAATTGGGTCAAATTAGTCATTATTAGGCTAAATTAGTCTTTACGAAGTGTTAAAAACATGTTAAAAAGAATTAATTTCACCATTAGTTAAAATATTTGGGAACCAGGTTTTTCAATTTTTGAGAAAAATTGGTAAACTCGAAACACATGAAAGATATATATGTCTATGATGACAAAGAAGTATTGAAACATTTGTATTACATTACAATTTTCAACTACAAATCATTTGTATTGTATAAATAATATGAGCATTATGAAAGTACAATGGGGCTTCAACTGAAGTTCCACCTGCATCTTCATTTGATTAAACTTCAGTGCAAATATGGGTTTTGATAACATCACATATAGGCGCTGAAATTCTGCATGTCCTTATACATGAAATATAATCCTTTTTGGAGCTTTATTCTATATTATATTTGTATATAGCTCCATTTATTTGTACACCATTAATTTATCAGAACTTAGCAAAACATGAGAACGCACAAACTTTAAATGAAAGCTAGTACAAAAGTACATATTATTTCTTATGAAACTCAACTGGGAGCACACTCTCATCCAAGGCCAAAAACATATCATTTGTGACAGAAGATGTACTCTCGGCGCCAAGTCCAACCCGAGGATGGATTCTTCCTCAGAACATTGAGCTCGTGATTCAACTCCTTTGCAATGGGTCAACCAGGGGCTTCAAATTCATTAAACCTGACAATAGACATTCTTTCTATATAAATAAAAAAGTACTAAATGTTTTCTTATTAGTATGAAATGTTAGAATTATAAATTTCTAATTAAGGTAAACATCATATATTTGATACAATGATATCAACTATTTATTTTCGGGGTTACATCCACTACTGAATGAGACAGATTTTAAGGTCTGAAAGGAAGCCATAGAAATCATTCTCGGCTATATGGATTTGGATCTGGCACTTCGTGTGGAGAAACCCATTTCCACTACGGAAAACCTCGATGGGGCTAAAATTGAGAAATGGGAACGCTCTAACCAAATGTGCTTGATGATACTGAAACGTTCTATTCCAAAGATGCGTTTCGGGGCTCTATATCAGAGGGTGAAAGTGCAAGGAAGTTCCTTGAAGAAATAGAACAATTCTTTGCCAAGAATGAAAAGGCGGAGACGAGTAGCCTTTTGGCTAAACTCATCTCCATGAAGTATAAAGGCAAAGGGAACATAAGAGAGTACATCATGGAGATGTCTAATCTCGCATCAAAACTCAAGGCACTTAAGTTAGAGCTTGGTGAT
>NW_017717615.1:0-461 GCF_001865875.1 Lupinus angustifolius
GAAAGAGCAATAAGGGTGCTGCGAAAGGGCCTTCTCAGCAAAAGAAATTGAAGAGTAATGAGGAATTTACCTGTTACTTCTGTAAGAAGCAAGGACACATGAAGAAAGAGTGTCCTAAATATGCCTCATGGCGTGTAAAGAAGGGTAAATTTCTAATTCTTGTTTGTTCTGAAATTAATTTGGCTTTTGTACCCAATGATACTTGGTGGTAGATTCTGGTGCTACTACTCACTATGCAGGGTTGCCTGTGGAGCCGACAACCAAGTGATGATGAGAGATTCATCTTTGTGAGCGATGGCAAAAGGGTTGCAGTTGATGCTATTGAAACATTTAGATTATTTTTAAGAACTGATTTAATTTGGATTTATTTGAGACATTTGTTGTACCGTCTTTTAGGCGGAATTTAATTAGTGTTTCCAGCTTGGACAAATTTGGGTTTTCTTGTTCTTTTGGAAATAATA
>NW_017717616.1:0-211 GCF_001865875.1 Lupinus angustifolius
CTTGTTTTGAAACATCAGACCATGGCATATGGTTACAGAATTTTGTCACTGGCTTGTGTGTGGTCGATGGTATTGAAAGACCATTGAGGATTTATTGTGACAACAAGTCCGCGGTTCTTTACTCCAACAACAATAGGAGTTCTACAAAGTGAAAATTCATTGACTTAAAGTTTCTTGTTGAAGAAAGTGTTCAAAATGGACAAGTTTCCAT